>NC_133622.1:13240493-13540493 GCF_048593235.1 Sminthopsis crassicaudata
GATGACCAATAAGCATTTGGAGATGCAGGACTGGAGCTGGATAGATTTGAAAATCATCAGCTACTGGTGGTGATTAAGTTCCTGGGAGCTGATGAGCTCACCAAAAGAAATAATATAGAAGGAGAAGAGAAGACCCAGTACAGTGACTTAGAAAACCGTCATGATTAATTGGTAGGAACTGAATGAAAAAGAAACCAGGAAAACAGACCAAGAGGGAACAGACATGTAGGAGGAGAACCAAAACCTAAAAAGAAGATTATCGATGACAGTGTTAAAGGTTACAGAGAGGTAAAAAAATAAGGATCAAGGAAAATGATCATTAGATTTGGCAACTAGTGGACAAATGATAATCTTGGAAAGAGACATAAATCAGGAAAAAAAAGATTTTGAACATATACTTCATTATAGGTGCATTTACTTATTCATTTAAAGTAGATATGTTTATACATTCATTATATAATTGACACAAATAGAACTAAAACATGAGAAATGGTGAGATACTTTTAAAATAATGAATAGAAAGATATTAGAGTTTATTAAATGGATAAGGAACATGGTAACCCTCATCACGCCTTAGGAAAATCCTTTTGGCAGCTATGTGGAAGATGGCTTAGAATGGGAAAGAAACCTGAGGCAGAGAGATCAATCAAAAGTCTATTCCAAGAGTTTGAGCAAATTGGTGAAGACCTGAACCAGAATGGTGCCTATGTCAGCAAAGAAAATGCTGTTATAGAACTGAAAATTACAAGACTTGGCAAGTGATTAGATTCATGGGGGTAAACTTATGATTCCACAAAGATTTGAAACTTAATTTTGACTGAAAAGAAATTTTGAACGAGGGTTGAAAACATAAAGACAGTGTTGAATAGCTCCATTTAAAACAGTCTTTTAAAAAACCTGTTTCTTTTTGTACCAATAATAAAATTTTAATAAATGTTTTCACCTCATATCAAACAAATTGGCCAAAAGTGATCTAAAATGTCAACAATCAGTGTTAGAGAGGCTGTTACATGGTAAGTGCACTTATACATTGTTGGTGGAGTGGTATGTGTTTTAAGAAATATTTTAAAAATCAGAAATAAAAACTGTGTAGTTTTTATATATATTCTATATGTGTGTTCATACATACACACAGAGAGAGATGGGGGATGTATATAAATATAATTATTAATTGAATGAAAAAAATATTGAGAATAATACTTGGAAACATGTTTTTCATAATTCTGAATTTTTAGATAGTCAACATAAAAAAGAAAGAGAATTGGGTTTGGAAGGAAAGAGAATACTAGTAAAATATGGCTGCTTTTCCCTACATGTTCATCCTCTGACATTATCCTGAACAAAATGATAAGAGGAGAGGCAGGGCTCTCATCATGGTTAGGACCAGTGCCCAGGCTCTAAGGGACACTGTCACAGTAGCTACAAGGCATTCTGGGGGTGTATATACTAGAGTGATAAATATTTGGCCAGCTGTTTCTGTGGTTACCTGAGGAGAAGTTATAATGCTATTTCTGAATTATTACTGCCATAAAATAGTCTGGCATAGATATTGGAAATGTAGTAGAGAGGAGGAGTAGACTGGGGAAAATGCAGAAGGATAATATAAGATGTAATTTGTGTTGGAGAAAATTCCCTCACTTGACCATGTCAAAGAGACAGAGGCAATCAATCTTCCTTCTCATTGCTTGAAATTAAGTTATGGGTGCTTATCTTCTGCCCCATTTTTGGAGACCACTGCTTTTGCCCACAGGGCAAAAGTGTTGTGGCAACAAAGCAAAGGAGAAACATAGAGGCCCAGGGGATATATAATCAGACCATTCTTTGTAGTAAAGGAACTCCAAAATAAGATTTTGAGACACAAAAGGAGTCCTGGATACAATCTGGAACTCAAATCAAAGACTTGCATTTGAATTAGGAAATTCTGTACTTACAGACTCTTCTAACTGCATTTGTACCCTGAAGATGATCCATTTTTATTAAGCATCAGTGGTTTATCAAAGTAGAAACACTTCCTTAAAAAAATTTTCTAGCAAATGATGCTATTCCAGGCACTTCCTGGAACAGTTCATGACCTCTCCAGTTATGCCTTCCTCTATGGCACCTGGTTTATTATCCTTTTTCCTGCTGTCAATCTCATTAATTCAGAATCCACTACAATTTGGCCAAGCAAATTAACAGTGTCAACAAGATTGCAGGAGAATGTTGAAAGCTGCTTGAGAGTGCTTACAAGTTTTCAATCAAACTCAAGGACTTTAGAAGAACCCTTATATTTAGGGGTTTTTTCAGTGCTAATTACAAACCATTTTGTCTATTAATTACTCCAATGAATTCTCCTAGGCAATATGTAGCTCTTTAGCTACAGTTACATGCCTACTTGAAATAACAAGAAGGCTCTTCTCTTAAATATATACTCTATAATGTGGCCAGGGTCTTCTTGTCCTTGAGTGACTTTAAGAAAAATAAACCAGGTAAAAGAGGCTATTCTTTGTCTCAGTGGTTACCCAGCTTTAATCACTGAAGGTAATTGCCTCAGTGAAGGGGAGACTTGGCAAAGAACTTAGCTTACAAAGGTTAAGGTTCCCCCCTTTGCATCAGGGGCCATTTCCAGTGAGCTTGATCTATCTCTGGCCACTGATCCAAATGGCTCCAGAGGCTGGTGACTTTGCACCCCCTCCCTCAATTCCATTCAATTCACTTGCAACTCATGCCATCAGCTTCCTCATGTCATGACCCTCTTCAAGAATGAAGGACAAATAACAGCAGCCAGAATGTGGCTTTTCCCATAATTCAGGAAGGCTTCCTCCTTTCAGGGTGCTCAGATCTCCTTGCAGACACTTTTCTGACTGTTGCCATTGTCTGGCAGTGAAGGAGTAGATACCAATCACAGGTCTATAATTAACAGCTAGTTAAGAGTCTGCAAGACAGGATAACTCTACCAACCAATCAGCAGCGCAATTTAGGGAAGCAATACTTACTCATTCATCAAATATTGAACCTCATTTTTTTTCCTGGTCATTGACTCTTTATATCGTATATTCCTTGTGTCTCAGTTCCCTGTAGTTATTCATCATATTGACATTGTCCCTAATCCATAATTAAAAACAATGTAATTTTCAGGGAGGACCACCAGTCCTGTGATTGTATTTGTGTAAGTCTGTAGAAAAGGAGGGAGAGTAGTGGAAAAGAGCCCTATTCTTCTTTCTTGGTCTAGTTTCATTAACCCTCAGTACTTCCAGTCCTTTGGGAGAGCCCTTTGGGAAAAGAAAAAGGTAGACATCAGAAAACTCCTCCTAGATCCTTTATTTAAGGAAGGGTCTCACAATAGACAACTTATTTCCCTCCCCTCTCCTTTTGGCTTCTTTTATGCGTTTTCCTCCCCCTTTAGATTGTGAACTCCTTAAAGGTAAGGGCTATTTTTAAGGTTTGGTTTTTTGGTTTTTTTTTTTTTTTTTTTTTTTTTTAGAACAATACATGGCACATAGAGGTGCTTAATAAATGTTTATATGCTGACCAACCACCATCTCCAGTATCATAAGTGTTGGTCATTGGCTCAAGACAGGTTTAATTCATAATCTATATTTTTCAGAATGTAGGCTACAATTGGAGATTCCTAATTTTCTGTAGATGATGAAACACAACTATTAAACACCTCAATTTTACTTGAAAAGTAACAAGTAATAGTAGTGGGCAAAAGAGCATTTCCAAAACATTATTGGTCACATTCAGCGGGAGAATTTACTGAAGGGTTATGTAAGAAAATTGATTTATTTTTCTAACTAAAGAAAAAAAATATAACCCAAATTCACATTCTAACAAACACTTATTATCCTGCTGGGGGACCACTTCCAAGATGCCCTCAAGGAAAAAGTGTTGTGATTAAAGGTCACAAAAACTGAAGTTTCATTATTTTCTCCTCTTAATTGTAGGGACTGATGAAATACGATTACCATGATAAGTATGGGACAAAATTGTAGAGGGCTGAAATCCTAGTATCGCTGTCCATAATCTTTGGATTTGGCTCGGCTTCATCATTCAGTAAAGGTTTATTTGAGTATTTCGTTATATATTGTGCTTTGCTTTCACTTTTTTTGTGATCCCTTATATCACACCTACCAAATAAACTGATCATTTAGAAAGTATATGGTGCTAACTGTTGAAAAATAAACATGCAAAACTGATTACCAATTAAGTTTGTGAAAATATCCCCTTTACTCTAGGAAAAAATATAAATATATATTTATTTAAATATATTTATTTACTTAAACATATATTTATATAAATATATTATATAATATATAATAAATATATAACATATAAACTATAAATATATATTTAAATATAAGTGAAAACTATTTTTATCCTAGATGTGACATTAGTGTTGTAAAAAGTATTGTGCTTATTTTATAGATGAGAAGAGTGAAGTCAAAATTGATTGTGGTCACATAGTTAGATGCTAAAGCAAGGATTGATACACATGAAAGGGTAGGGCAGACAATCAAAAAGCAAGTCTAGTGGACCTTCCAAGTAGGGGATCAGAAAGCATAAAGATACAGAGGTATGGATGTCAGTAAGGTTTTCAACAAATACTTTAATTTTCTGGAGTCAGAAATGACATGGGAAAAGTGAGAAATGAGATTGAAAGGGTAGGTGGAGGCCAATTTGTGAAAGGCTTTGGCTCTCCAAGTGATTCTAGTGACATGAATAATGATGCTTGAGGAAAATTATTCTGGCAACAATAGGATCATATATTGTAAAGAAAGGAGGTAAGAAAGACAGCACAAAATCAAAATTAGAAAAAAAATGTCTCATGGAAAGTTTTGTTCAGCCTGACAGGAATCCTATTACCTTTGTCCAATCGTCATCCAATTTCCACTTTATGAAATTTGGTTATGGAGAATCCATTAACTTTTTTTTATTTTTATTATAGTTTTTATTTACCAGATATTTGCATGGGTAATTTTACAATATTGACAATTGCCAAACCATTTGTTCCAATTTTTCCCCTCCTTCCCTTCTCCCCCTCCCCCAGATGGCAGGTTGACCAATACATGTTAATATATGTTAGAGTATAAATTAAATACAATATATGTATACATGACCAAACAGTTGTTTTGCTAAACTAAAAGAATCGGACTTTGAAATAATGTACATTTAGCCTTTGAAGGAAATCCAGAATGCAAGTGGACAAAATTAGAGGGATTGGAAATTCTTTGTAATAATTCATAGTCATCTCCCAGAGTTCTTTCGCTGGGTGTAGCTGGTTCAGTTCATTACTGATCTATTGGAACTGATTTGGTTCATCATCTCATTGTTAAAAAGGACCACGTCCATCAGAATTGATCATCATACAGTATTGTTGTTGACGTATACAATGATCTCCTGGTCCTACTCATTTCACTCAGCATCAGTTCATGGAAGTCTCTCCAGGCCTTTCTGAAATCATGTTGGTCATTTCTTACAGAACAATAATATTCCATAATATTCATATACCACAATTTCTTCAGCCAATCTCCATGTAGTTTCCAGTTTCTGGCCACTACAAAAAGGGCTGCCACAAACATTCTTGCACATACAGGTCCCTTTTCCCTCCTTTAAGATCTCTTTGAGATACAAACCCAGTAGCAACACTGCTGGATCAAAGGGTATGCACAGTTTGATAACTTTTTGAGCATAGTTCCAAATTGCTCTCCAGAATGCAAGAATCCACTAACCGTTGAGGTTGATGATTTAATCTTTGAAAATCTCTCCTCAATAACTTTTTTCTCAAAACAAGGATTCCTAACTATTCTATTTGGGGTCCATCAGAAAAAAGTATAATCTCTCTTCTATATGAAAACCATATGAATTCTATAATAGTGTCTACTCTCAACTCTTAGCTTCTCTCTAGTCTAAATATCCACACGTCTGTCCACCGGTTCTAACATGCCAAAATCATTCGGTCTTTTCCCCCTCTTCATTGCTCTTTATTTGATATGCTTATGCCTTTGATAACGCCTTGCATAGAAAACAGAACATCCACATCTGAGGACACCCAAGCAGGTCAGGTCTACTGCTATCCCTTCTCTTGCTTTGGGCATTTCACTTCTATTAATATAGGTTCAGAATCAATTGCTTTTTGGAGGCTCCCATGTTACACTGCTGAACAAAATAGAATTCATATTCCTTTAAAAATCTCTAAATCTTTTCAACCCAAACCTGCTGTCTTTTCCTTTTCCCCTACTTGACTTAAACAGTAGATATTTTTGAAGCTAAGTATAGGATTTTACATTGATCCTTATTATATTTCATCTTGCTCAAGTAGAGAAGGGTATTATAAATAGGCAACTAGTCTCAGAGTAAGGATGATCAGGATTCATTTTTTCCACCTCTGGTTCTTAACTGTGCGACCCTGTGACTTAGCTGTGTGACCCTGGGCAAACCATTCAGCACCTTTCAATGTGAACACCTTCAGCGAACATTCATCTTCCTTTTTATGATTGTCTGATACTGAAGATCGTTGAGCAAAGTAGTTTCAGTAGCTGCAACCATTAAATAATTCTTTGTGATTGCTACACACACATGAGACTCATCTTTGGAAAGAAGAGCCATTAGGGCTCAGTTTTGCTTTTTCTGAGCCATTTGTTCTCTTTGACAAACAACCAAATCTGATCTTTTCCTCTACCTCTTGGTTTGCTGTGTATCTGTGAAAATATGATCTCAAAGAGAATTATCTGAGAAGGTCAACTAATCCTTCTCTTATTTTCATGAACAATACATGTGAAATATGGATTAAAAGTCAGTCTCTTCCTATTATTGAGAGTGAGTAGAATGTCACCATCTGCCTCTAAATCTTTGGGTAGAGAGCCCTAAGTAATCTGAATAACCTTTCCCAGCTGCCCAAGGAGAACCAAGGTTGATTGAGAGCCACCTGGAGAGAAGGGAATGCTTTTTCTAAGACTTTACCCCATAGGGAGTGCTAATGCAGGTAGGTTTGAAGCCCAGTATTTGGGCTTTGGAGGAGACAGAACACATGCTGGGATGAGTCACAAAAAGCCAAAATGTAATTTGAAAAAAAAAGACCTTGTAAGTGGAGAAAGAGTGATTCAGAGACAGAGACAGAGGAATTTCTCTAAGACCTGTAGGATTTATGGGTGAATCCTAGAGCTGTGACTATTGTTCAAGCAAAGATAATTATGAACAGGTATATGCTTGAATTAATTGACAGACTGCCAAGATACTGGAAGAGGAAAATTGGTCCTTTGGGAATTACTGCTATCTGTTGGAAGCTGAAGAAAGCTGCAGGTATAGACTTCAATCAGAATGCAGATGGTTAAAAAGACTGTGATAGGGGCCGGAAGCTGGAGCCATCTGTTAGGAATACAAGGAGAACTGATGGGGAAAGATCTTTAAGAAGAAACAATAGTAGCCAGAGCCTTCTATGAGAAGTGTTGGGGAAACAATCCTGCACAAACAACTGGAGGAACTTTATGAGAATGGAATACCAATATAGAATAATAAACTTCTGGTAGATAGACCACCTTAAGCCTCTGGGCAGTATTGTAAGTGACTGAGTTGGATGGCGGTACCTGGACAGGTAGTACAGTCACTTAGAATACTGCAGAGAGCCTTACAGGGGTCTGAGTCAGAGGAGCTGAGAAAGTGAGCATTAGAAAATGAAACTTTCAGCCAATCCGGATGGGAGCAATGAACCAAGAAAGTTAGAAGTTCCCCATAGAAACTTAGGCTTCAGGAGAAAGACTTTGAAATAGATATCACATGTATGTAAACCAATGTCATTAAGATTCTGAAGATAATAAATGTACATCTGGTTTAGAGTTATAGATATAACTTGTTCTCAGTTGCTTTCTACAGCCCTCAGGAATAATGCTGATTTTTTTCTTTTGGAATCATTCTTTTCTCAAATATTTTTAAAAATCTCCTTGAATACCTGTGCAATTATTTCCAGCATAGATTTTTACTATGATTATTTGATGAGGTCAAACCACTCTTTTTCTAGTAAATTTATTTATTTGTAATACACATTATTTTATGAATCATGTTGAAAGAGAAAAATCAGAGCAAAAAGGAAAACCAGAAAAACCAGAAAAAAGAAGTGAACATAACATGTGTTGATTTCCATTCAGTCTCCTTAGTTCTTTTTCTGGAAGCAGATGGCATTTTCTTTCCAAAGTCGATTGGGATTGTATTGGATCACTGAACGGCTGAGAACTGAGTCTTTCATAGCTGATCATCACACATTCTTGCTGTTATTGTGTACAATGTATTCCTGGTTCTTCTTGTTTCGCTCATCATCAGTTCATGTAAATCTTTCCAGGCCTTTCTATAATGGCTTGTTCACCATTTTTAATAGAGCAACAATATTCCATTATCTTCATAAACCATAACTTGTGCAGGCATTTCCCCAAATTGATGGGCATCTACTCATTTTCCAATTCTTTGCTACCCCAAAAAGAGCTGCTACAGACATTTTTGCACGTGGGTCCTTTTTCCTCCTTTAGGATTTCCTTGGGATACAGACCCCATAGTGGCACTGCTGGGTTAAAGGGTAGGCATTTTATAGCCCTTTGAACATAGTTCCAGATTGCTCTCCAGAATGGTTGAATCATGTCACAATTCCACCAACAATGCATTAATGTCCCAGTTTTCCGACATCCCATCCAACATTTATCATTATCTTTTCCTGTCATCTTAGCCAATCTGAAAGTTTTAAGGTGTTTTAATATGCATTTCTCTAATCAAAATAATTTAGAACATTTTTTTCATATAACTATAGATGGCTTTAATTTCATCATCTGAAAATTGTGTTCATATCCTTCGACCATTTATCAATTTGGGGATGACTTGTATTCTCATAAATTTGACACAGTTCTTTACATATTTTAGAAATGAAATCTTTATCAGAAACACTGGATATAAAGATTTTTTCCCAGCTTTGTACTTCCCTTTTAACCTTGTTTCTGTTGGTTTTGTTTGTGCAAAAACTTTGATTTACTTTGACAAACACAAAGTTGCCCATTTTGCTTTTCATGAAAGTTCTTTGGTTGTAAATTCCTCCCTTCTCCAAAGATCTGCTAAGTAAATTATCCCTTGTTCTCCTAATTTGTTTATGGTATCATCCTTTATGCCCAAATTGTCCATCCATTCTGACATTATTTTGATATGAGGTGAAAGATACAGGTCAATGCTGAGTTTCTAACATGTTATTTCCAGTTTTCCCAACAATTTTGGTTAAATAGTGAGTTCTTTTCTAGAAGCAGGAGTGTGAGAGTTTATCAAATACCAGATTACGATAGGTATTAATTATTGTGTCATGATCCATTACTCTATTTCTTAGCCAGTACCAAATGGTTTTGATGAATCAGTTTTATAATATAATTTTAGGTTTGGTAGGTCAAACCACCCTTACAAACTTCTTGAGTGTCAATTCCATTTTCTCAAAGAACATGTTGGCTACTGAATTGATATAGTTGCCCAAATGTTTTGGTTTCACTGCCATGGATGATGAGACTGACCCATTACAGAAATGCTGACAGCCATTATGTTTCACAGCTGTTGTCCTTTTATTTTCATCTATGACTGGTCTTGGGATGGTCTGGCTCAGATTTATCTCAATTTAATATCTGCAGGTTTATTTTCCCCTCCACTACTTTCTACTGTTTTATTAGGTGATACTGCTCAGATGCTTTTGTTGTATTTTTCCATAATATTTTCCAAAAAACTTGGGTTATTGACTCGATTGCTATATCTTGTGAATATTAAAATTATTCCATCTCCAGTAAGAAAGACTAAGACAGAGGTTTGAGCCAATAGCAATTTATTAAATGGTCCATGGTCCTCTCCAATGAAGTAGACCTTAGATCTTCCTCATGATCTGAGATGCTATCTCCCCTTAGGGCTTTACTTTTATGGGATTACAGTTATACTATATACAGAAGAGAGATTTCATTGGCTAACATATAGTACATAAGCTAAAATATGAATACTAGCAGGGTCACAATGAAGGGTGAAAATGAAGACGGGACCCCGAAACTCTAAAAACTCCTTGAAGGAGAAAAATCTTCTTCAACTCTAGACCATTCAAACAGCATCAAAACTATCACAGTCAGTGATATAAATAGCCATAAGATGATCAGTGGTTGTAAAATGGTCTCCTGCTCCTATTGGACAAGTGAGTGGTCCACAGGTACAAAACTATTTGGAGGGATTTTCCAAGTAGTTGTCATCTCTGCTAGCTGGCCTTGGTCACCATCATAAGCCAAAACAAGGGTGGAGGGTCTTTATTTAACTTCTGATAGTTAAGCAAATAAACTTAGAATCCGCAGTTCACAGACTGGAGACTAATATACAGACCTTCGATGTGATACTATCAAATTGATTAAAACTGTTTGGAATAGAATAAGCATCCAAATGAATTGTTTGTCTCAATCTTTTCATTTGGCTTAAATTAGCCATTTAGATAAAAAAATTAGCTGATTAAGGCAAATTTTAGGATATTTTGGTCTCTACCTAATAGCGATTGTATTATGTTCATTAAACTCTAAGGAACAACAATAGTTACTTTACTTTTTTTCATTATCCACACTTGAAGAATCTGTCTCATAAAACTAGGTTGATATTCTCCTAATTGCATGGAGTATCTTTCCATTTTTTTCCAATAATTCCAATTGGGTGATGATTTTGATTTCTGGTATAGTTAATCAAGATCTAACTGCATACAGATAGGTGATTTAAAATATGCCTCTGACAATCATCAATTATTTGCTGCCTCTTAAATATCTCTAAAATAATTATTAAGTTTCATATCAGACCCAGAAACCTGGCCATGACGATAAAAGGCCAAAGTACTCTATGTTGACATGTGGGAAAACAGGTACACTAATATATTGTCAATATACCTGTAAATTGATCTAAACATTGTGAAAAAATACTTTGAGATGATGCAACAAAATGCATTCAGGTAAACCCTTTGAGCCAATGATTTTACTACCAGGTATATGCCCCAATGAGAACTGAGCTGAAATCTCATGTAAAGCAAGATACTTAAAGTAAGAATTATTTGTGGTAGGAAAATTGGGAAGTAATTAGAAGAATGGATGAACACATTGTAGTATATAAAAGTAATCAATTATTTAATTATACTGTGAGGAACTGTGAATGTAAGGAATTTAGAAAAATAGGTGAAGCTTTGTACAAACTGTCGAAGGAAGAAATAGATAGAGGAATTATACACATGAATCATAATGATATAAATGAAAATAAGCCAGAGTTTACAGAAAAAAATTTATGATCAATCTTGTTCCCTAAACTCAGAACCTTCCCCAAAACCTACAGAGATTAGGGTATGTATTTTTGTACATTTTATGAGTAATTCAGGATTTTGTTTTGTTTAACTGATCTTTGTTAGTCTATCAAGAAATATGTATGATATAAATAGGAAATAAATAAGAGGATGGCACTAAAATCAAGAGGGATGGAGAATAGCTTCCTAAAAGCATACAAAGGTAGATGGGATAGGTTCTTTCCAACCAAAGGGACGAATCACAAGCTAGCTAGCTTCCTTCCTTCCCACAAGCTAGATTTCTTTTTTAAGAACCATACTTTAAAGTCAAATCACTCTGACTCTCATTGATTGGCCTTGATTGCCTCTGAGTGAATGTCAATAGCAATTGTGGTTGTTTGGGTCAGAAATCCTGAGGGTTTTCCCATTCCAGATTCTTATTTACTTTTTTATTCATTCAGTTCATTTCTTTGTTTGTTTATGACTGGATAAAGAAGGCCATTCTTTCCATCATTTTTTTAACCTAGTCTTAATCACTGAATGTGGTATTTCCTAAATCAGACTGAGACTTATGAAAGACCTTAGTTTAGAAAAAATAAGGTCTCCCACTGAATCTATCTCTAACCTTGCACATTTACTGATATGTATACTTATCTTCTTGTTCCCACATCAAATGTAAACTCCTTGAGAGTAGAGATTGATTTGGGGGAAATTATTTTATTTTTATTCTTATTTTTTTCCAGTGAATAGCATAATATTCACCCTTATTAGACCCTGAATAAATGCTTGTTGACTGGTTGACAAGGCTATACAGCTATTGGGTTTCTGAGTAAAGGATCCACATGGGACCTTCTGATTCCAAATTCAGTGCTTTCTTTTCTCCATAAACTAAACTACAGCTTACTTTAATTGACTTCATTAGTAGTTAGGTAAACTAACTGATCTTTGGCCAATGATTAACCATTAAATGTTTAGGATACTACTCTAAAATGGTCATTACTGGGAGTGTGTTACAAGCCTGATGAGGTAATAGGGATCCTCAAAATGATGAGATAACTTGAACCAAATCATGAGATAAATACCTAATAATGAGGTATATACCTCAATAGGATTAAGTGAGGTCTAGTGGCAGGATTCGGGGTACAGGGAGTCACATGGATCTCCCCTGCAACCCCCTTAGGATTCGGCGCAAGGATACAAAGCTAAATCGGGTCTAGTGGCGGCGAGAGTCCCCTGTAAATGAATTTACAGGCCCGAAAACCTAGATGGGTAAATGATGTTTATTGCAGGGTTTGGAAGCAAAGTTAAAGTCTGGTTAGTAAAAGGCATTAGATAGAGGAAGAAATACACCAAAAGTGGCGGGGACAGAGAATCTCTGATGCAAGCATCTCAGCTGGCATCTTTCAAATCTCTGAACCAAAGATGGTTCTAGCTTTGCTCTTTTTATCTGCTTGAAGAAGTAATGGGTGGAGCTCAGGTTAATTCCTAGAAGGCCAGATTTTTGGCGGGCTTTATCCAAGCCAGCTCAGATCCAGTGGGGGGCTGGGTACAAGCCCAGACTAGTTTGACCAAATCTTGTATCAAAGGTCCAAGTCCCAAAGGAAGTTGTAGATCAAACAAGGAATACCAAGGGGCTACCGCCTTCAACAAGCCTACATTATTTCTTCCAACATTTGGTAAATGTGCCTGGTTGAGACAATATTTTTTAGTCATATTAGACTCTGGGCTTCCAGACCATGCAGAATTTGATTGGACACTAATTAATTCTCATCTATGCTCAAATGTAGCTAGGAAGAAGCAACCCAGTTTTTGTGTTGGAGTTGAAGCTACTGGGAATAAATGTGAAATTCTGGGAGACAGTTACCCGCAAGAAGAAGCAAAAGTAGTTTGATTGGAGCTTATGTGCAGTCTTCCATCTTGGTACCATGTGGAGGATTCACTAAACCCCTGGCTGCCCTCTTTCCCCCAGTTCTTCCTTTTGAAGTGTATGCCTTGTTTTTGCATTGCTAAAACCAAGCCAGATGATAGTGTTTTTAATGTGCAAAGAACATGACTGATGTACAACCCAAATGTCCTTCAGAGTTCTTATCCTTATCTCCTGCCTGGAAGTCAGGAAGATTAGCAAATCTTAAAATATCTCCTTTCCACAAATAGAAAAGGTCTTTTCTGCTGCTATAGGTCATTTCATATCCAACACATTGCCTCCTTTTCAACATTTTGCTCTCTCTGTTATTATATTGTTGAAAGTTCTTTATCTCAAATAAGCCAGTGGCTGTTAACAACTGTTACCTAATCATTGCTAGCAACACAAATATAGATTGGAGAAATTGATCAGTCTGGGAATAATAGGAGCTATTTAGCTGGAGGCATCAGAGAATTAGGTCTCTCCCCAGAGGTTTTAAGGCTCTTTTAGTCATTTTCCAGTCATTTTATTAGCTAGTTCAAAGTTAGTTTACCAGGATAAACAGAAAGACGGATAACCTAAAATATTTAGTTTTCTAGATCTAGGATTAGGGCTGGACTGCATTTACAAGTATAAACAAGAAAAAAAAAAAAAAAAAACCTTATTAAGTCATAGGCCAGTAGATCTGGCCCAAGGGTCATAGTTTGCTAGTCACTGTTTAAGAATAAAGAAAGTAAAAGAAGATAAGTCCTTTAGGCATATACAACCTCCCATAGCTTAAGGGTTCTTTAGATTTCTCTGATTGATCATTGCTCTCATATCTATCTTTCCCAAATTATGTACTCATTCCTTTACATGTAGATTTAGTCTGCAATTGATTTTAATTCATTTTAATGTTTCCTTTATTAAGTGTAATTTTAATTGCATTATGAAAAAGATTCATTTATAATTTCTGCTTTTTTGCATTTAATATAAAGTTTTTTATGTTCTAATATATGTTTGATTTTTGAAAAGGCATGTGCCACTGGGGAAAAGATATATTCCTTTCTCTTCCCATTAAATTCTTTCCAGATGTCTTTTCTATCTAACTTATCAAAGATTCTATTAGTCTTGTTGATTTCTTTCTTATCAATTTTTTGGTCAGATTTTTCTAGTTCTGAAAGAACTAATAGAGTTTTGCTATCTATTTCTAACTGTAGTTCATTTCCTTTATAAAAGTTGGAAGCTATTCCATTTAATGCATATATGTTTAGTGTCAATAATACTTTATTATTTATCATACCTTTTACATAATGTAATTTCACTGCTTTTAAATCTATTTTAGCTTTAACTTTGAAATAATGATTGCTACCCCTGGTTTTTATTAAGATTAGATGAAACTTAATAAATTCTACTCTTACCACTTTATTTTTATTCTATGTCTCTCATCTTAAAATGTTCGTTATAAATACTGTTTTCTTGGATCTTTGATTTTGATCCGTTCTGCTAACCTTTGCATGTTGTGGATAAATTCATCTCATTCATATTCAAGGTTATAATTACTAATTATTTGTTTCCCTCTTCCTATCATTCCTTGTTCTTTATCCTTCCCTCTCAGAATTCTAACTTACTTCTGACCACTACCTCCCTGATGGACACATCCTTTAAAAAATCCTTCCTTTATACTAACTCTTTTATTGGGCTTTTTGCCCTATAAGTTAAGAAGACTTATATCCTTTCAAATGTATGTTATTTCATTTTTGACGCAGTTCCTATAAAGAATACCATTCCCATACTATCTACCCTCTCTTCGTTCTGTTCTCCCCACAATGTAACACACTTTTTGAATAGATAATTTGCTCAATTTTACCTCTCACTACCTGATTTTTTAAGAATAATGACAAAATAACTGACAAACCCATGCATTCTATGCATACTCTTTCAAACTCTCCTAGTAATGATAACATTCTTAAGAGTTATAAATGTCATTTCCCATACAAAAATTAAAAAGTTTAACTTCATGAACTTTCTCATAATTAATCTTTCATGTTTACCTTCCTATGTTTCTTCTGATTTTTGCAAGTCAATTTTTTTCTGTTCAGTTCTAGTCCTTTTCTCAAATATAAAAAAAAATCCTTTACTTCATTTTCCCCTTGCAGTATTGCAGTCAGATTTTCTCAGTAATTTATTCTTGGTTGCAAAGCCAGGTCATTTATTCTTCAGCATATTACATTTCAGGGTAGAGCCAAGATGGCAGAGAGGAGACAGGTATTTGCCTGAGCTCTTATCTCCTCTCAATCTGTTTTCCAAGATAGTTGTTTTTCTAATGAAAAGTTTTTACATTCTCTTCTATGTTTTTCATTCTCTTGATTTTTTTTAATTTCTTGATATCTTGTGAAATCATTATCTTCCTTCCTCAGTTCTAATTTGTTAAGGAGTTTTCTTCTTTAGTTAGTGCTTAGATCTCTCTCCCTGCCAAGTCAGTTTACTTTATTTTTTATTCTTTTCTTGCTTTTCTTTCATTTTCTTGCATATTTTCCTCAGCTTTTCCATAACTTTAGAATCCTAGAAACTTTTTGGGCTTGTGATCATTTTGTATTTTCTGTGAATATTAACAGAAAGCTTTTTTTTTGTCTTCTGAGTTTGACTTTCTTCATCATCATGGTAGCTGTCCATGGTTGGATTGTTTTCTATATTTTAAAAATATTTTTAATAGCTAACTTCTTCACTGTTTATTTTATTTTGATTTGATTTGATTTTAGTTGTGCTCTGCTCTTAAGGTGTGGAGGATTAGGTTTTTTGGTGCTGTTATTTTCTGAGCTCTGTCTGAGTACCTTTGACCTTAGTTTTTCTAACGTTCTATAATCCAAAGACAGCAGTCACTGCTTCTCCAGCCTACACCTTGGTCTATAAGGGATCTCAATAACTCTCCTCCACACCTGATCCATGGTCTGGATCCCCAGCATCTCTGCCACCATGAACACATTTGCTCCCTGTGGTCTTTTATGTAACTGCACATGTCAGGGATTCTGTTCCCCTGGAAGTGATCATAGCCAACAGCCTCTGTCTTGCATTTAATTATAGAATTATTTTAAATTATTTGTGGGGGGATTTGGAAGAGTCACTGTTGTTTCCTGTCCTATTCTGACATTTTCCTATAATTTCCTTAGATTATCAATAAAGTCCCTCCCATCTGGCCCCCAACACCCTAACCTGGAGACCTTTCAGATCCTTACTCAAACCTGTTTTGTTTTTTCCTTCCCCTTGGATCCTCCAATGGACTGATCATTAGTGGCTCCTAAATTCATCCACAACGCATATGTCCAACACTGGGAAGGAAGCCCAAATTCCCTAACATATCATCCTACACTAAAAATAGATGATTTGATTCAACATTTATTAACTATCTATTATGAACAAAATACTGTATTGCCAGGCATTGGGATTAAAATACAGAAACTTATTTGTGTGTGTGTGGTGGGGGGGGGATGTTTAATGCTGATCAAGTATAATGTGAGTTTATCTGTGAAAGGAAAACCTCTGAAAAGTGATGGAGGAAGCCATAAAAAAATTAGAGAAGACTTCAGGGGGGAAAATGATACTTGAATTGATCTTTGAAGATTAAGATTCTGACAGGTGGCTATGTTCACTCTTTTTGATCCCATTTGGGGCTCCTTTGGCAAAGATACTGGACTGGTTGGCTAGTTCCCTTTCCAGCTCATTTTACAGATGAGGAAATTGGGACAAACAGGGTGAAATGACTTGCCCAGGATCACACAGCTGGTAACTACCTGTGGCCAAATTTGAACTCCAGATAAGGAATCTTCATGACTCCAGGTCTGCCTCTCTAGCCACTGGGCCACCTAGATGCTCCCATTAAGTCTTTAGAGGGACTTAACAACAACTTTAAAGGTTGACAACTGAGGAGTAAAATTCGAAATTGACTTTCTACAGCTATTATGTAAGAAATGGTACCGAATTTGTCTCGCTCCCCTCCCTTTTCCTTCCAAGGTCAGACCTTCTGGTTCATGGGGGATGAAATAAAACTAATTCAGATTCGAACCTGTTGTGAGATAATTGTCATTTAAATGGGCCTGAAGATATAAAGACACTAGGTGAAACTTTATGAAAGAAAAAGACAACATATTACCTTGCCCCAGAAGTATTTATACCTCAATTAGAGGAAACACAGGGAAAAAATACCAACAACACTTGCATGAAGAGGCCATTACAATTTCACAGGCCAGCTAGGGTTCTAATTTGAGGGAATTAACCAATTAAATCTGAGACCAAATAACTGTACTGGGCTTTCCTTTCTCCATTGCCCAACTACATAAATTGTGCCGGCTTCCACTAAATGATGTGCCTGTGGCTGAAGAATTGATACAGCTCCCTAGGTACTTGAATTTAGCACAAGAACAGAACATAAACATAGAACTAGCTCTAAAAGAATAAACAAAGAGGATGCGCTGAGTTATAAATTGCTGTATCCCAAGGAACTTGGTAATGCATTCTACCAAACGTGGTAGATTTTAACAAAACAATAACAATAAACTTACATACTTGTTGCTAATAATAAGAATTAACCTTTGTGGAGGGCTGTAAGTAGGCAAGTTGCCTTACTTATGTTATTTCATTTGATCCTCACAAAAATGTGATAGTTATTATTATATCCAATTTTACAGATGAATAAACTGAGACTGGGGGGGGGGGAGTTAAGTGATGAACTTGAGAGTTGCCCAGCTAATGAGTGTTTAAGGCAGTATTTAAAGTCCTCTCAGTGACTTCAAGTTCAACACTATCTACCATGTTTACTGAGTTGCCTGTTGCATAAAATGCTTTCTTCACAATAATCTTATAAAACAGGAAACCCAGATTTGAGCTTTCCTAACTGTAATGTAGGGAAACTGAGACTCAAAAATCACAGCACTTCTAAGCCATAACTGTGACTTCCCTTGTACTACATCATGTCCTTGATCCATTGCTTTCCTGAAGCTTAATAAGTGCAGCAGGTTAATTATATTCCTTCCTAATACACATCTCTACCTACTTGTACAAACAGAACTCTTATAAAGAATAAGTCAAAAAGAAAGAGTAGAATCATGTTTTCCTTTCCACTCCATTACTACACCCCCACACAATTAAGTAAGGAAAGGATAGATTAAATCAAATGCAACAAAAAATGTATTAAGTGCCTACACCAATCAAGGCATTCTGTTGGGAACTAAGGTTCCAGAGACAAAAGGGAAGCTGTCCAAGATAATGTCACTTTCCTTTCTTTTTTTCCTTGATTAACTGAAGTGTTTCAGCCATCTGATCTCCCACTTCCTTCCTAGTTCTGAATCCTATAATCCTGTGATCTCTGTTTCTTAGCATAATCCCTATACTTAGATGAAAATGATTTCTTTTTAGCTAAAAATATTTTATTCTTTAGTTCTGCCAACATTTTCCTAAGGATATAGATGAACACCTATAAGGAAGATGAACAATGCAACCTGTGGAGCAGTAATTGAGCTCCAATTCCAACTAAAATAAGTATAGTGCTAGATTAGATTTTTTTCCCCGATACAAAATGGAGACTATCTCTCCTGCTTTCCTTTTTATGTAGTCGTTTATTTTAAATTTTATAATTATTTTATTTTAAATTTATGACAAAAAATAAGCATTCTTATAATAGCAAAATTTTAAAGCTTTAATTATATAAATGTGAGCTGCTGAATCAGAAGCCTGGTTTTAGAACCAGGAATATCTAGTTTGAAAGTCTTGCTTCTGATGCAAACCAGGTATTGAACTCTTAGAGACAATTCTCTAAGACTTTAAATTACAGGGATCTGATTGACATCCATATAGAAGTTTCCTCAATAGCAGATTTGTTCTAGAAAGATGTGGTGACAAATCTAAATGTCCCTTAAACTGTAATAATAAAAACAAACTGTTTTTAAATATAATATCTGTTATTATATTTAAATACAATATTGGTTAAATATAATATCTGTTAAATGTGCTGTTAAACATAATATCTTCCTGCTCTTTGGAAGTTTTTCCTAATCTTCCTTAATATGGTCTTCCCTTTTTATCCCCAATTTATTATTTCTGTGCCCTAGAGAACTCTTGGTTCATACATAGTTGCTGACTTGTTATCGTTTCCATCAGTCTATTAGTCTGCGAACTCTTCAAGTAAAGGAGTGATTTTTTTTTCAGGGGTTTTTGGTAGGAGATCATTATTTGTATTTCTAATGATTAGCTCTGTGTCTGGCACAGAGCATATGCTTAATAAATATGAATTGATTAAGTGATTTATAATTTAGTTGGGACAAAAACATTTGCATTTTTTAAAAAATCTCAATGGCTTGCCAATGTAACACAATCTATAAATTTGAAATTTTGTAAATATGGTCATAATTATAATCTTTAAAATCCATTTCTTTGACTAGATTTAATTGTAGGAAGTTTATTCTTTCTGTCTAGAAAGACACTTCCAAGTGATTATAGAGAATCTGTCCATAAAAATAAGAGAGAAATTGGAAGGCAAAAAAGTCTATTTTATGATTTATTCTAATGTCCTCCTTGTCATTTTCTATTTTATATGAGGCACTCTGGAAGACTGTTTCTTCCCTTGGAGAGTTATTCACGGCATGGACTGATTTAATAACTTCTAAAGTCAGATTCCCCAGTCTAAACACTTTTATTTATGCAGGTCAGTGCAGAACGATGACACAAAGGAAGAGAGTTGAGAGTCTGTAGGTTGTCAAAACAGTAAAGGAAAACTTAAATTAGAACTGGGGTAAAACAGTAAGAAATTCACTCTGAAATTTAATTGTGCTTTTTGTGCCTATTAATAAAAGGAAATTGTTTTGAACGTAAATTGCTCTGAGCCTCATAAAACAAATAAAGAATTAAGATTTGGTTTTACTTTTCCATGGATGTAATAACCATATGGGAAAATGAGAGAATTAACTATGGATGAAGTGGGGCAGCTCCCAACTGATTTACTGGAAGATTCAAACACGGAGATGTACAGGAGAGAAGTAGGAGATACGCCAAAATGAAATAGCAATAATTTCATAAGCAAAGATTAGAAATGCAGGACTAAAGCTAGCTGTTTCAACCATGACTGGCTAGAGATTAGCTGATAAGTCTACAGCTGAAATGGAGCATCTTCTGCCCAACATAGCATTGCCATAGGCTTGGAAAATTAAGAGCTGGAAGGGACCCTTTGGGTAATTTAGTCCAATATTTTCATCTTATAGATGAAGAAAACGTAACCCAGAGTGGTTAGTGTTTTACCCAATATCATATTAAAATACTTTTCAAGAGAGTTCTACAAGAAAGACATCAATTATGTTTTCTCTATCCCTCCTAAGACTCCTATACATGTTGCCCAATAAAATTAGAAAATGATGGGATACTACCTATGGCTACCACTGAATGGTACGCAAAAAAAAAAAAAAAAAATCAATTTAAGTAACATGTCAGATCTTTGAAGGCAAAGATTTTTTGTCTTTACATATAAAACTGGCACAACAAACTGGCTTATTGACTTATCAATTGAATTAATTGGTTGTATTTTCTCTCTTCTCTCTCCCTTTTGGCTTTTCACTTGAACTACAATCCTGTATCTCTAGCTGTTTCTTCACTGCTTATCAAATAAAATCTTAATTCCTTAGCTTGCTATTCAAAATCATTCACAATTTATACCTTTTTTTTCCTTATCTTCCAACAGTCCTCACCATATATGCCCCAGTTAGACCAAACTGAATTGCTTAGTATTCCCTAAACACATGTTGGGATTAATGGTCTCTTTGGCAGTCTTCCCTTCCACAAGCCTGTTGAAATTCTCTCTATTTTTCAAGGTTCAACTCACATGTCACCTTCATGAGGCTAACTCTGATTCTTCTCACTTGGATGGATCCTCTCTCTCTGTTTCTCTCTGTGTGTCTCTGTCTCTCTCTCCCCAATTTAAAATTGTTCATTACCATTCTTACCATAAACTCTTGAAGTGACTCTATTGTTTTTGTCTTTGTGTTTTCCATAAGACTTTGACCTGTGACTCCTTTGGTATAGACAATTGTCAAGACAGAACCCCTACCCCAATTTATGCAGATCAGCCATTCATCCATAAATTACAATCTTAGAAAGGTGTGGAGAGCCACTAACACTTCAAGTGACTTGACCTTATCACACAGATAGTTAAGATAGAAGCAGAATCTGAATCCATGTCTTCTTGATTCCAAGGCCAGGACTCCATAGATTAGAGTACCCCACACATAGTAGGTATTTTAAAAATGGCTTTTGAATATTGAACATCTACTGGACTTTTTCACTTGAATGTTTGTTCCATCATAACTTTAGGCTTAGTATATATGAAATGAAACTTATGTTCCAACCCCCCTCCCCAAATAAACCATCCTTAGATGGCCTTAAATATAAAGGATATAATAAGGTATAGGATTTAATTATGGCAATTATGTAAAGGTATGTGACCTTTGAATTCCCTTCTAATTATTAGTATATTACACACACACACACACACACACACACACACACACACACACATATATATGTACCTAAAGTCTTGTGTGTGTATGTGTGTGTGTGTGTATGTATCGTATATATATATATGTGTGTGTATATATATGTATATATGTACCCAAAGCCTTGTGTGTACATTATCTGGTAAATTTTTATTTAGGAACTTGATTCTACTTCTTTTTCTTTCACAGGATTAAGGCACTCCTGAGCAGTGCAGGTGCTTAACACCTACGGGTTAACTGATTGTTCAAGTTGGGTTATACAGAATGTTTGTTCATCAGCAATAATCAAGCACTCCCTGTGTACACTGTACCAGTTTAAACATCCAACTTTTCATATATGCTAAATAAATGCATGTAAAAATAAAAGTCCTGAGAAATGTTCTTTAAGGTCTATTGGGATTGGATTATTGATTAAGGAATTTAAAAAGGATTCCTAATCTCAAGAAACTTTTAATGTCATGAAAGTACAAACCTTAAACTCTGGATAAAAACTTCCCTCTTTCTTTAAAAAAAAATACCCAAGACAATAAAATTGCCAGAGCTTCTATTTTTTTCTTAATCTTCCAATTCCAAATCTTGAGTTCTCTCTCCAAAATTACATGAGACTTCATTAAAGCTAAAATTGAAATCATGGGATTAATTATGAAAATGAAGGTCTCATCTGTATGCTTTGCAATCCTCAGAAAAGCATTATAAAATTGGGTTTTTCTTCTTTCTTGGGGAAAGAATTATATAAGAACTGCAGAAAAGAGAGAGCAACAAAGTTGCTTCTACTTCTGTCCCATTTGTCAAAGATGGTCTGTTTATTTTCTACTCCGGGCATTTTTGCTATACTATTTTCTTGATTTTGACCTTGTATGAGGCTAAAGGTAGGACCTCATTGAGGTTGGTGCTGAAGGGGAACTCTAATGCTGTTCAATCCTCCATGATCCAAAAAGCTAGCTTTCTGGGGTTTTCTTCAGAACTTCCTGCTCAAGGAGGTGTCATATTCATAATATAAGCAAGCCCAAGTCGAGCCTAGGCTGGGTGCCTTGTGAATTGCAAAGAGAACAGAGTCAGAACCAGAATTTATTCACTTAAGATTTGAGGTCATGCTGCTAGGGTAAAAGAGGAGGAAAAAGAGGAGAAGGAAAAAGAGGAGGAGAAAAGAAAGATAAGAGAGAAGAAAATGTAAAAGAACTTAAAGAAAGAAGGAAGGGAGGGAGGGAGGAAATTAAAAATTATCAGACACTGGGGTTGAAAAGCAAAAATGACACATTATCTGCATTCAAGGAGCTTACTTTATATTGTGAAGAAATAGCTTGTACAATACTAATATTGAAAATATAAAAAGTAAATACAAAGTAATTTGAAGGGGAAAACTTTAGCAAATGGGAAAATCAAAAAGCCTCCCTTACCAGTTAGCAAATGAACTCAGTCTAAAATTGGGTGGGATATTCAAACCTCATTCATGATGGTGGCAGTGATGAGATAAGGACTGAATTAATAAAATTCTTTTACTTTTTTAAACAACTTTCAGTAAATATTCTTCTGGAATTGTATCATTGCTATAAATGATTCAATAAAGCTCATACTAGGGATGAAAAGGGAAAGGAAATGACTATGTGGATGGAGGGCAACAAGCTTAGTGATTTCATTGGTGGATGACAGATCCCTGCACAACTCACATGCCTGACAGTCAGTTGTCCTGAGATCCTAGCAGATGGACAGCTGGGGGC
Organism: Sminthopsis crassicaudata; assembly: GCF_048593235.1. NCBI lineage: Eukaryota > Metazoa > Chordata > Mammalia > Dasyuromorphia > Dasyuridae > Sminthopsis > Sminthopsis crassicaudata. Next base: position 13,263,906 of record NC_133622.1, read on the forward strand.
GTGGGGAAACTTGGTTTGACTAATATTCGCAATTCTTCTAGAGCATAAAATAGTCATTATATTAAATTGGTTTTATTATTTCATGGAATTTCAGAGCTGGAAAGAACTTTAGAGATAATTTCATTCAAGCTCATCTTTTGTAGATGAGAAAATTGAGATTTAGGGAGATTAAGTAGACTGTCAGAAGCCACATGGCCAGTTGGTATAAAAAAGTCCAGTAATGTGGGGGCCACTGAATAAGAGTTTGTTCAATTAAAGTGAAGGAAATCCATTCTAATTTATTTTGCTCAAAACCTGAAATGTATACTGTTTTTTCTTCAACTGATTTTGTCCTTTTAGCAAACTTGTAATATAATATCTTAGACTTTGGGTTTGATCATATTAGTATCTTCTATCAAGGGATTAAGTCTAGTTTTCTATATAACAGACAAGCTATCCAGAGAACTTTTTTCAATTTATGAGAGTCCTTGATTGGTTATATCATCACAAAAAAATATTTTCAGCCCTGAATCTCACCTTCCAATTCTCTTCAGTGACAAGGTCAGTAGAAATCATGACTGATTAAAGCCAAATGCCCTCATCTTTAATCCTGGTAACATCCCATGGTATTTTCCTGCAGATTAATTTGATTGACTTTCCCCCCCTTCTCTGTTTGGGAACAGGATATGAAAAAAGAATGAGTGTCAGCACTAACTGTCATTTATACTGGTTTTTTTGGGGAAAAAAACTACATTTTTCCTTCCATGATTTCAGTTCCTAGTGGGACCTTGTCAAGCTAATAGGTGATCTTCCCCATTTCGTTTTCAGCTGCTGAGTGATTCTCCAACTTGATGAGTCACTCCTCAAAAATGACAGATAAATATGTCTGTTAGCAAATGGGTCACCTTGCCTTGGAACACACTTTCTTATGCAAAAAATCTCTACAAATTGATAGACTTTGCTTAGAGAAAACAGGGATTCATATGATCGTATATCCGGTTCATCCAACAATTCATCAAAAAGAGACTTCTCTCAAGGTGTGTGAAATATATAATCAATTGTTCCTCTAAGAGAATCTTCCTATCTTGGAGAAATCATAGTATTTGTTTCTCCACCTTTCCCTGTAATCCAGTAAAAGGATGGGACTGAAGTCTTTTTCATCTAATCTCTGAATAATCTTGGTCACTCCTAGACATATCATCTCCCATTTTCTTGCCAATATTATTTTCTCAAATCTCATTTCCATAAAGATGAGTTCTTCATTTCCCCCCTACAGCCCACCTTTAGGGTTCTAACAGAAGGGGCTCAGAAGTGATGTGATCCAGGAAAGGCATCAAAGCTTAACTTCATAAATTTCATAATTTTCCTCGGACCAGCCCAGCCCTCCCCAACCCACTTCACTCCCTAGTTTCCTGGTACTGTGGGAGGCACTTCAATCAACAGCAGTGACTCAGAAATGGAAGCTTGAAATCATCTTTGACTCTCCTATTTATATCTCTCCCCAAATTCAAGTGGCTGAAAAATCTTATCATTTCTTTTTATAGGCCATATGCCCCCAAGATCTTCTGCCTTTTTTCTTTCTATTTATACTAATAGCAAAATCCAAGGTCTTGGAAGTTTCTTCATTTCTTCTGTAGACAATTTCTGATTGCCTCACATTCTTTCGGGCAGTCTGTAATACTGCTATAAAACAATTCGGTTTTGTCCATCACTCTACTGTTTCTTTCCTCTTTGATCCCCGCTGATATTCTCAAGCCATGTTTTAGGGCACTTGAAAATTTGTTAAAATTTGAAAATTAGGACTCCTTCACCTCCCCTTCACATTTATCTTTTTTTCCCTTTTGGTTTAGTCATTTCAATCATAGTCTAACTTCCCATGACCCCATTTGGGGTTTTCTGGGTAAAGACACTCCCATGGTTTTGCATCTTTTTTTTTTCTTCCACCTCATTTTACAGCAGAGGAATTGTGGAGAACAGTGTTATGTGAGTGTTCAATGGCTGAGGCTGGATTTGAATTCAGGAGGAGCCCTTTCCAAATGAATAATTTTCAAGTCCTCTCTATCCTTCCTTACACTTTTAGCTCTTTCTTTGTCTTCTAGGTATGATTCCCCAAACATACTACCACTTTAGTTTTTCAGTCAAAACTGCCTCTTTCAGATTTCAGATCTCAAACTGGACATATAGCTATCTCAGTTCTCTTAATTAACAGATGAGGAAAATGGAAGCTAAAGCAAGTCTTGGAATTTGAACTTGGGTTTCCTCCGCCCTGACTAGACATTACAATAGACAGAAAAGATCTGGTGGAGATATTGGACTTCCCAGGAAACCATCCCTTCATTCTAACATTAACTACGATGGGGGTAGTTAAATTGCTGAACAAATATCAAATATTATTATCCATAGCATACAATGAGCACAAAGCTCCCTCTCAAGATATACTCATGAGATCATATCATCACATTTAAAAGACTCAAAAGTTTTGAACCAAAGCCCAGCTGGGATCAAATAGAGAAAACCTTCACAGTTGTGCCTGTTGAACTTAGACTAAAACCGATCCAACAGCATGTCATCTCTTTGGCTCATAACAAATTCATTTTTCTTGCTGAGCACAGCGATGTGTCAAATAAGAAGAAGCAAACAGCTCCACAAGCCACTCATCAGAGATTGAGACATCCAAGTACTGTGCTTCATACTCCCCAGATGATTGTCTTCCTAATAAAAATCGACAAAAGAGTAGTGTAGTTAGTTACTAGAGTCCTGTCAGTCGGGCAAGTCCAGAAACGTTCTTTAGAGCCCTACTGGGTGCTAAATTCTGGGGAAACAGCAGTCACTGCTCTTAATCTCACAGTCTAATGAGGGAGAAAGCAGGAAAAGGACTGTATATAAATAGCATTATAAATATGTATAAATAAGATAGATACACTAAAAACTGGTAGTAGTCTCAGAGGAAAGGCAGAGAGATAAAGTAGAATTGCATGAGGAATTAGTTAGGGCCTGAAGGGAAACCAGAAGGCAGGATGAGGAAGGACTTCATGGACGACAGCCAGTAAAATGCACAGAGAGTGTCTTGTTCTAGGTACGGCAAGGAGACCAATGCCGATAAATCTCAAAGTACCTCAGGGTGGTATAAAGTATAAGAGGACTAGAAAAGTAAGAGGCAGCTAATAAAGAATTTTCAGTGTTTACCTTTGATTTTGGAGGAGATAGGGAGTCACTAGACTTTTCTGAGGGACCAAGATCACTTGGACAGCTATGTAGAGGAAGACTTGGGGTGGGGAGAAACTTGGGGCAGGAAATCAATAAGCAGGCTACTTGCAATGATCGAGGAAGGAGCTGATGATGGACTGCACCAGAGTCAGGAGAGAAGGGGCCATATAAGAGAGAAGTCACAAAGTTAAAAATCAATCAGCTACGCTCATAGATTGTCTATGGGGAAGGAGAATAAGAAGTGGAGTAAGACACTGAGGTTGGAAACCTACACGCCTGGAAGGTTGGTGATACTCTCAACAGCAATAATTTGAAAAGAAATGCATTTAGACATACTTCTCTCATTTTGTATTTGGGAAGTTGATTTTTGAAACAAAATATAAGCTCTGTGTTTGGGCTTTCCCTAGAAATGGTGTTCTGTTTTCTCCTTCAATCTCAAATTGTACTGATAGGCTTGGAAAGTGGGGGAAAGCTAGTGAAATGGATTTTAATGGGAATAAATATGAAAGCCAAGCACAGAGATGTAAACTAATGGCAATAAACTACTTCAATTATCCATACACCCGATGGATCCTATATAGTGACAAAACCAAAAGTGGATAATCATTTCTTAATTTATCTTAATGCTGATTTCATCCTTGAAAAGGGAGAGAGACCAATAAAGAAATGATGAAGAACTTTGGTTCTAGATTTTTGTACTAGTTACTTAAAAAGAAATCACAAGAACCTTGGATGGAATTCACCCTTCCAATATAGTATCTATGATAAAAGAGAAAAACAAATAATTTTTAATTGCCATGAATTTTGCCTAGAATTTTTAATTGCCCCAAATTTTGGAGCATGCATTCCAAAGGAATCTGAAAAAAACAAAGCTAAAATGCTATAGATTACAAGTTCTACAGGAGAAGCCATCATTGTGAGTGATGGATCTCCCCAGGCAAGAATCGTTTCAAATTCTGCTGATACTAGCTGGGCCACCCCAAGGAAAGTCAATAGGCATCTCTCAATTTAAATTTATAAAACATGGTCCATAATCCTCTTAATAGCTCTCTCAAAAGAGGAGGCAGGGGTCCAGATGAGCTAACATCTGGAAAGTATTTTATAAACCTTGAATTATTAAATGTTGACTTCAAGCATAAAATTCTGGGGCAGAAATTGTAGCAATACTGGTGAGAATGGCAAGGAGTAGGTAACTGAAAAAAGACTACCAAAGCACAATCCCAGAAAACTCAGTGACAAGCTTAGATTTTAAAGCTATGGCTATGGAAGAATGAGGCAAGATCAGAGAACAAGGATTAATACAGAAGCTGGCACTGTTCTCTAAGGATAATATTAATAATTTTAAAGCTCTGAACAAATTAAGACTGTTAAATCTTAAGAGAATAAAAGGGATTTGTTGTTGTTTTAGCTAAATTGGTAATTATTTGGTAAATTAATTGGTAAATATCTTTGAAGCTCAAAGAAGGAATAGGATTGATGCTCAGAAAAAAAGGGGATCATAATAAAGGATGATGATAAAAATGAAGTATAGTTATATTTTGCTGCTATCTTATCTTCCTATATTAGTTTTCTGATCCATTCCACCAGTTTTGTGACTACCAGAACCTTTCCAGCAAAGATTGTTAATGATAATTCAATATTCAACTTTTCACCCAGGAATCATTGAGAATGTAGACCACTAAATCGAAGCCCATTAACTAAACACTTGAATCGTAAGTGTACCTATATGCAAGAGAGAGAACAAAAGGGGATGGGGGCTTTTTAATTGGTACTATCAAGGTAATAGACTACAAGGAAATGAAATTGGTAGCTCAGTCTAAATTAAAATACAATGCCATACATATTTATTAAGTACCCACAATCTACAAGGCACCATATAGACATACAGAATACATAAAAATGAATGCTGAAAAATTCTCAAAAAAGAAACCTAAAGATCAGATACATACACGTATTCTGTAAAGACTGACTGCATGAGACGCCAATGGAAACCTGGTCTTAGTTCAGTGGGACTTACCATGAAAGCAGGAAAGAGGAAAAAAGAGAAATCAAGGCAAAAGAGAATGGGATAGAGGGAGGGAGAAAGAGGGGAATGAAGAGATAGAGGAGAGAGGAGAGAGAGAGAGAGAGAGAGAGAGAGAGAGAGAGAGAGAGAGAGAGAGAGAGAGGATGAGAGAGAGAGAGGGGGAGAGAGAGAGGAGGAGGGAGAGAGACAGGAGACAGAGAGAGACAGAGAGACGAGAGAACAGAGAGAGGGGGTGAGTGTGTGAGTGACATACAGACAGACAAAGAGATAGACAGAGGGAGAGGGAAAGAGACTTACAGACAGATAGAGACAGAGAGACAGAAGAGTGGGGGTAGGGAGGAAGGAGAGAAAGAGAGAGAGAGAGAGAGAGAGAGAGAGAGAGAGAGAGAGAGAGAGAGAGAGAGAGAGAGGAGAGACAGAGAGACAGAGACAGAGACAGAGACAGAGACAGAGAGAGGAGAGAGAGAGAGAGAGAGAGAGAGAGGGAGAGAGACAGAGAAAGAGAGAAAGAGAGAGAAAGAGGAGAGAAGAGAGAGAGAGAGAGAGAGAGAGAGAGAGAGAGAGAGAGAGGAGAGAGAGAGAGAGAGAGGGAGAGAGACATACAGATAGATAGAGAGACAGAGGAGTGGGTAGGGAGGAGGAGGAGGAGGAGGAGGAGGAGGAGGAGGAGAGAGAGAGAGGAGAGAGAGAGAGAGTGAGAGAGAGAGAGAGAGAGAGAGAGAGAAGAGAGAGAGAGAGAGAGAGAGAGAGAGAGAAGACAGAGAGAGACAGAGAAAGAGAGACAGAGAACGAGACAGAGAGAGAGACAGAGAGAGACAGAGAAAGAGAGAAAGAGAGAGAAAGAGAGAGAGATACAGAGAGAGAGAGAGAGACAGAGAGAGAGAGAAAGAGAGAGTGAGTTGCTTGGAGGGCACCAAGGTAATGCCAGAAGAGTATTATATCTTTAAGCTTAGCATGTTGCTTTGGACAAAGTTGGGTCACATACTAGGATCTTAGCTTTGCCCTCTTGAACATGAAATTTTCCACATTCTAGACTCAGCCAGCTCTAAAATTTAATAGGAATATCTGCATTTCCAAAGAAAGAGCCAATTTGAAATAAAGGAGAATCAAAAGGATCCTGTTACCAAATCAATTCCATCAGTATAATGAGAAGCAGTCTTTTGAACGAAGGGGGTCTTGCTCAATTAATTATCAGAAAGCTTGAGTAGTCTCAGTCTGAAACATAAGGAATCATTTTTTTCATTGACCATCCATTTTTTTTTCTGACTGAAGTTGGGGAAAAGAACAAAATATTCTATATCCTCTATTCCATAAAGCCAAAATGTGAAGGGTTTACAAATCATTAATTTCAACATTGCAAAGGATGGCCAAGCTACTGACCAGGAGACTGATTCCAGGAGACTGATTTCTGAACCAGAAAGGGCAAAACAAAAATAGCAAATAAGAAGAAGAACTCAATGATAAGCAGCAATTCTGAAGGATTTTATCTGTCCTCCATAAAGTCAGTCATTAAGCAGGGATAAAAGACATTCCCGGGAACTGAGAGACTTCCTATAAATGGCTGCAATGTCACTATCAGGGATCTCTGAAAGATTGTGGCTGCCTCCAAGGCAAACAGAAATTACAGGACTTGCCCAGTCACACAGCTAGTCCCTGAGGGTAAATTTGAATTCAGACCTTCCTACTCCAGCCTCAATGCTTTATCCTCTGAGCCATTTAGCTGCCCTTATCTGGTAGCACAGAAAAATGAACATAGATTAAATATAAAGATATATAGATTAATATAAAATATAAAGATTAAATATAAAGACATAATTTACCTAGAATCAGCAATCAAAATAACATGTACCACTCTTGTGCATAAAATAGAGAGATTTGAGCTAGATGATCGTAATTTGGTACTAGTTGAATGGGAGGAACCAAAGCATAGTCATTAATGGTAATGGGGGGAGGCAATTTGTAATGGGGAAACCTAAAGATTTCTCTTTGTCCCTGTGATATTTTGCATTTTTCTCACAGATTTCAAATCTAAGTAATTGATAAAAACAAAAATGGCCTGAATTTCAAATCTGAGGCTAGAGCAGGTAAGGCTGGAATGGATGACTCATTTAGGGAACAAAAAAGAACTCGATTGACTTGGATATTGAACTACATGACAAAATGGAAGGAAAGAGGAATAAAGTTAAAGCATAATACTCAAGTGTAAGAAATCAACTTTGCAAGTACAAAATGGAGGAAGCAGGGACAACAGCATTTTACTTGGGAAACTATGAGGATTATCAGGGGTTCCTTTGTTTGTTGTGAGATCCAATTGAGATAAAATGAACTAGATTTTTTTAAGAGCTACATAAATATCAGATTTTTTTTTTGGTATTTGGTCTATAAATACCAGATAATTAGTATTGTTGTTATCTTTCCCATCATGGGCCTAATTACACTAAAACATGATCTGATCTAAGCAAAGCTTCCTTATTTATTAATGAGTTGATAATTTTTAATTTCTTTAATCTAGACATGAAACACCAGTCCATAATACACCATCATCATCATCATCATCATCATCATCATCATCATCATCATCTCCACAGAAGAGTCCCCTGGAGCTTGGAATCAAGCAAACACATCTCACTCTGTGATCTCAAAGCTGTCACCTACCTCCTCTTCTTCTCTCCTTTTTCAGGTGCTTTCTTTCTTTCTTTTTCTGAGAGTATCATGGGAATCTGTGTTTGTGAGAAACTCAGCGTGTATTTATTGCAGGCAGATGTTGTGCTGTCTCAGGCAAGTGATATAGAGAGCAGTAAAAGAAAATAGGGCTGGTTAAGAGAGGAAGTCGCCACCGGTGCTTGGGAAAGGGTGGCAGGTGATTTTGGTGAGCAAGTGGACTTTTAGTGATCTGAGTATTTACCAAATGCTTCTGAAGTTGATTTGTTTTCTGAACTAGAAGCAAGAGATATATTTGTCTAGGAACTGGAGCTGGAAAGTACCTTAGAAATCAGTTGCGCCAACTTGCTCATGACGTTAAAGGGAAATGTAGGTGCAGAGGAATGAATTTATCCTCCAGGTTCACGTAGCAATCAGACACGGCGCAGAGAGGCAATTCTCTGATTTCAGACCAGTGCTCTTTTCCTAGATATCGCATTTCCTTCCTTCAGCTTTCAGGTGACACGTATTTCTAACTGATATTATTTGTCCACTTACATTTCAGAGAATCATAAAATGTTAGAACAGGAAGATTTTGGAGATGATTACGTCTAAGGTTCTCATTTCACAAATGGTTGGAAAAAGTGAAGTGGTAGAAACTGAGACTTAGAACCAACTGCTTTGGTTTCAAATCTAGTACCCTTCCAACTGCTATTAGTTCCTTTGAAAAATAATTACAGTCTACGGGTGGCTGGTTGTAGTCAGAAGGAAGTGGGTTCAAATCTGGTCTCAGTCACTTACTTGCTATATGATCTTGGGCAAGATGCCTTAAAGAAAGATAACCATTATATTGTAACACATGTAAAATGTATGCGATTACCTGCCATGGGGGGGGGGGGGAGAGAGTGGAGGGAGGGAGGGGATAATTTGGAAAAATGAATAAAAAATAAATAAATTAATTAATTAAAAAAAATACACAATAACATGAAAAATAAAATAAAATAAAATACAAATATAAGCTGCTCTAAAAAAAAAAAAAAAAAAAAAAAAAAAAGAAAGAAAGAAAGAAAGAAAGATAACCATGATCTGATCCTTGCCAAATTTTAGCAAATGCACTTTTTGCTTGTTCTTGGTAATAAATATACTGCTTGGCTTCTACTGAAGAATTTGAATGAGTTTCCTTTTCTCTGACTCTTATCTTTTTGTTAGAGGCTAGGTTAGCCTACGGGCATCATGTCAGGAAACTGAAATCCAAGGTAGAAAGCTTCAGATTTACTTTCAAATCCCTCTGGTGCTAAGTGACCAGGAACAAAACATTGAGCCCTCTAAATCTCAGCCATATTGCTAAAATTTTTGAAGGAGCTTCCATATCAACAGAATTCTAGATTTAAGACAGATTGGCAGCTCTGAAGATCACAGAAGCCCAGGAAAGAGGCAAGAGTTCGGGGACAATTTGGCTTCCCTGTTTGGCGACTTTTAAACAGCAGGAAAACAGATTCTTCCAAGTGAGGAAGCTTTGGGTGGAAGAGAGCTCTCACCAGTGTGAATAACAATGGATCGTAAGAATACAGCCTGTCATTTCATTGTCAGAAAGCATTTATTAAGTGCTCACTGTATGCCAGGCACTGTGCTGAGTGATGGGGATATATCTACATCTATATCTTCATCTTTATATATAGCCAAAAACATTGTCCCTCCCCTCACAGAGCTCATAGTTTGGGGCTCCAGGATAGTTGGACTCTAGGGTGCATGCAGGGAAGTCAAGAGGTGGAAAGAGGAACAATTGTGAAGGGCCTTTAATGTCAGAGAGCCTTTGACTTGATCCTGTAGGATGTTAATTGAGTGGGGGAGGAAAATCATTCTTGGCGGAGGCATACATGCATTAGTCACTGCTCATTTCTCAGAGGCAGGTGGTATGGACACTCTAGTATGCACAGGAAAATTCACCAGCTAATGCGCATATTCCTTGTACTTTATTGTCATTCAGTCATTTCTCAGTCATGTCCAACTCTCCATGACCTCATTTGGGGTTTTCTTGGCAGATATTAGAATAGTTTGTCATTTCTCCCTCCAGCCCACTTCACAAATAAGGAAACTGAGGTAAAAAGTAACTGTCTGAAACTGGATTTGAACTCAGGAAAATAAATCTTCCAAACTCCAGTCAGGACCAAGGCTCTATCCATTGGACCACCTGGCTGCCCGTTCCATGGACTACACTTGTCTAATTCCTGATATTTTAGAGTCTGGAATCTAGGTTGTATTAGCCTGAACTTTTCACTCAGATTTTAACTTGGGGACCTTTTGACCCTTACTTTTCTAGGTCCCATCTCTTTTTAGTAGTCAGAGGAAATGCCCCATGTGCTCTAAGTCCATGAATATGGCCTGCATGGCACCCAAGGGGAAGGGAAGAAGTGACTTCTGTTCAATACAGAAGCAGCACCAGCATTACATACAAGTGCTAGAAAATCTGCATTTAGAGAGACAGCCCAGGGTACAGGAGGTGCTGGACTTGGAAAGGAAAGACCATATTCTGCTTCAGACACTCAGGGCATGTCAAGGAATCCTTACTTGCTTCATCTGCAAAATGGATTAAAATACACAAAGCATTTTGCTTTCAAGAGAGGCGTAAACCTCACAGGAGGGAAAATGCATTCAAAATATTTTGTAAATTTGAAGCTGCAGTGAGTGTTGATTATTGTTATTGCTATCCTACTCCCGGCTAAACTAGCTGTGTCAACTTGGACAAGTCATTTATTTCAACACCTCAAGTCTCAATTTCCTTATCAGTGATTTAGGGAAAATATTATCTTCCCTACTTTTTATTCAGAGTAGCTAAAGTTTAAACTCCTCATTTATTAAAAAAAAAAAGTATATATACATATATATGTATATATACATTTTGTTTTTTATAAATATGTATATGTATATATATATATAAAATCTTTCAACACAAGTATATTCATGTGCATATTTATATGTGTATGTATATATGTACATATGTGCACATACATATACAAATAATATACATCATTTTATGTGTGTGTGTACACACAAGATTTTAAGAAATATCTGATCTCATTTGATCCTCACAATTACCTTAAGAGTATTATTATTATCCTTATTTTATGGATAAGTAAACTGAGGCAGAGGCTAAAGAACTTTACAAGGTCACACAGTTGATAAACATCTGAGGCAAGATGCCTACTCACATCTTGAGTTCCTTATGCCCCACAAAAGTGTCACAATCAGTCACAGTGCCTTTGCATCCCTCAGGATCAATGAAATCTCCTTCACACCCAGAGCTTTTGCTTGAATCCATCACATTCACCCTTTTTTGGACTGAACTCGATAGAATTAAACTGTTCTTCATTCTACAAACACCCATATGAGTCCTTTCCCCCAGATTATCATTAGCTTCTTTTTCTTTCTTCTTTTTTTTTCTGAGGAGAAGACAGGAAAGGAAGGTAAAAAAATAAATGAAAGCCAAAAAAAAACCCCATTTAATTAATAACTAGCATCTTGCCATCTCCAGATTTGCTGCTTTTTCTGCTACTTTCCACTTTTATTTCTATTTCTTTCTTTGGTTTCCTTTCACCTACTGTGGGATTTTACATTTATTTATGCCACATCTCTGCTTAGCATATGTTGCCCACTATTGAGAGCTATATTTAGGGCTTTATTTATCTGAAGTCTAAGAAACAAAAGAATCCAGTGTTATATTCTCCCTGAACGAGGTATGTTTTTCTTTTTCACCATCGGTCAGAACAACATCAATACAGGGGCAGCATATCTACCATGAATATGAATAGGGAAATTCCAAGTCATATAATATTTTTACCCATTTTATATGATAATGTTTTAAATCCTAACTAAGAGGCTGTATTTGGCCCCAAATACAGAATGAACCCCAAATCTTTAAACTTTAAAACTGTACTTTACAATTGGGACAGCCTCTGATTCTTTAAGCAAAAGCCAAAATTAAAACCATAGTAGTTTTCATCGATATGGGATACCACCAGTCACTTTATTAAAAATCAGAAAACAATTCTGATACTTTTTTTAGAGGCCCATTTCCCCCTCCATTCTCCATATCTTAGCATATGATGTCCCTCCACATCAGGAATACAATTCCTTCCTTATCTTGTTTCTTAGAATTGTTATATTCCTAAAAAGCACCTGAATTACCATCTCCTAAATGAAGCTTTTCTTCCTAGTTGTTTTCTATCTATTGAAATTGCTTTGCTTTACTTAAAAGATATGTTTAATTGGTTTACAGTTACATGATCCATATAAATATTATATTCCTCCCCATTAAATGTAAAATATAACCAAGGACTTTTTCTCTTTCGCTTAGTGTCCCTGGAATTTAAGATAGGACTGGGCCTTACATACAGCAGTCATTTAATGAATGTTTGGTGAAACAAACTGAATTCTGAAGCTGAATATTTCAGCCACTAGAAAGCTATCTCCAAAGTTGATCATGGCACAGTGCCACAGTAGAAAATGTTCTCCTGGTTCTGCTCCCTTCGCTCAGCATCAGTTCATGTAAGTTCAGGTTTTTCTGAAATCCGCAATATTTCAGAAGTAGAACAGTAGTATTTCATTGCATTCATCTATCACTTTTTTCAGTCACTTTTTCCAACTTCCAATTTCCAACTTCTTGCCACTACAAAAAATTGCTATAAATATTGTTGTATGTATGGATCCTTTCCCCATTTTGTAACTTTGGGATAGAGGCCTAGTAGTGGTATAGCTGGATATACAGTTTTATAGCTCTTTGGGGATAGTTTCAAATTACTCTCCAGAAAGGTTGATTAGTTCACAACTCCATAATCAATGCACTACTGTTTCAATTTTCTCACATCCTCTCCAACACTTATCATTTTCTTTCTTTTATAGTATTAAAATGATTTGTGTTTTATTAGCCTTTACTCATAGATTTTTTTCCCAAATTTGTCAGAGTCCTTTATTGAACTTTCATTTTCCACCATTATTTTCCGGAAAAGATCTATGCTAGATCTTGAGTCCTGTGCTATAGGACTCTGTTCAACAATTATCAATTTAGATAAAGACAAAGAACTTCAATATAATTCCATAAGCATTTATCAAGCAAATCACTGTGTTGGGCCCTAGAATTGCAAAGACAAAATAAACAAGAGTCTTGTTATACAGGGTCTTATATCCATGATGGAAGGACTGAGAGTCAAGATCATGTGGCCATAAACAAGCTCAATATTCTTGCCTAAAATGGATGAAAACATATCTATATTCCACAGAATTGTCATGAAGGTTAAATGAAATCATATCTGTTAAGTGATTTCCAAACCTTTAAATGCCATATAAAGTTTAGTTATGTTGTCATCATCTTCTTCTCTTCTCCTTTTCTTCTTTTTCTTCTTCTCCTTCTTCTTTATTCTTCTTTATTCTTCTTCTCCTTCTTTATTCTTCTTTTCCTTCTTCTTCTTTCTTCTTTTCTTCTTCTTTATTCTCCTTCTTCTCCTTCTCCTTCTCCTTCTCCTTCTCCTTCTCCTTCTCCTTCATCATCCAACATAAATGATGCTGGAAAGTCCTTGTGTTATACAATGGTAAGACTGGTCAATAATATTTTTTTGGCTTGAATCATCACATTTTCAGAATGATACCAAGTTCCCCCAAAAAACTTGATCTTTCTCCTTTATTTAAACTCAAGTTTTTCAAATACTTCATCTGAGAAATATTATATTGCTATTATTTATATGAAATTTAAATTTTCCAAAGTGCTTTATAAAAATTATTTTATCCTGACCAAAACCCTTGGAGGTGTAATTATTATTAATTTCATTTTGTAGATGAGGAAACAGAGGCAAAAAGAGCTTAAATGACTTGCCAAAAATTACATAATCAATAAGTATCTGAGGTCAAATTTCAACTGCAATCTTCCTAACTTCAGCCAAATCTGCTTTCATATGCAAGATAAATGCATATCTTGTACTTATTCTTCTATATATTAAATCTCCCTCCATAAACACACACTCACTCTCTCTCTGTGTCTCTCTCTTTCTCTCTCTCTGTGTCTCTCTCTCTCTTTTTCTCTGTGTGTGTGTGTGTGTGTCTTTCTCTGTCTCTCTCTCTGTGTCTCTGTCTGTCTCTGTCTCTGTCTCTCTGTCTCTCTCTGTCTCTGTCTCTCTCTGTCTCTCTGTCTCTCTCTGTCTCTCTGTCTCTCTCTCTCTCTCTCTCTCTCTCTCACACACACACACACACACACACACACACACACACACACACACTTTAGACTGTAAGTCTCTTGAAGACATGGATAATTTTGTATTCTTTTGTATTCCCAGTATCTATCATAGTAGGTACTTAATAAAAGCTTCTCAAATGAAGGAATGAATGTTGAGAGAACTGGGAATATTTATCCTTGGAAAGACTTAAAGGGACAATAATAGTGCCTTCCTATATATGAAGATTATCACCAGGAAGAAAATCATGTGGGACCAATAGTTAGAAATGAAAAGAAAATAGACTTTAGTTCAATATGAAGTGGGGGGAAAAGCTTAAAAGGCTTACAGCAGTTTATTAATTGGCTCTCTTTTAAAGGAATGAGATCTTCATTACTAGAAGTAATCAAGCAGAGGGTGAATTATGGTTTTTAGAAGTTGTAGAGATGATCCCTGCTTAGTGGACTAGATAGACTCAAAAGTCTATTCTGACTCTGACATCCTGTTATTGTAAAATTCAGACGAACACTATATTTTATAATTAATTCAAAGTCTAATCAGCTTGGGGATACATAGCACTGAAAGAGTTCCCAAATTGAAGATTTCTCAGCGGTGTCTTGACATGAGGCAAGAAGAGCTGTCCCTGAAAGTAAAATAATATGTGATATTACCAAAGTTACTCCCCTAGAAGGTTCTCCTATGTGGGGAGGTTTCATGGCTGGAGGAGGCGGCAACAACCGCCTTCTCAGCTGGCTTTAAATTTGGTAGCAGATTGGGTTAATTAGCAAATGCTTAAGTGAGCAAGTGATGATTCTATTTTGATAGGTGTTAATCAAAGCTATTGTCACAGAAACAGTCCCTTTCCAACAATCTGTTCTTTGGTAAAGGTGTAAAATGCATCATGTGAGCCTTCCTTGTTCTACTGATACCTCCATGGCTTGGTGGAAGTAGGAGTTTTGACTTGAAGGTCAAGAAAGGTATTCATTAGCTGCAATTCCCCAGTTAAACCCCAGGATACTAGTTTTTCTTTTCAAAAAGTACCCTTAGGAGGACCCATTCATTTGGGAGTACTTCTCAAGTATTAAATACCTTGGTCTTAGAATAAAAGCGAAAGGACCATATAGTCCAATGCCACCATTTTATAGATAAAGAAACTGAGGTTTGTGGAAGTGAAGTCACATAGGAAGGAAGGGAAGAGGCAAAATTTGGACCTGGTCTCTGACCACAAATCCAAATTTCTTCTCACTGCACTTCTTTGCAGACAAATCATCCCTTGACCATGGACTTGATCTTTGAAAGTAAATGAAAACCCAGTCACACAAGTTACAGTTAGACCAAAAATAAGGCAGATCTAATGTGATAAGTTTGCTTTCATCCATGACAGCTCATCATATCAGCTCACATTTATAAAACACTTTATGAACAGGATATACTATACATACTATTTCACTTGATTCTCACAACAACCCAGGAAATAGTCTCCATATTTCACACAGGATCAACCAGAAGCTCAAATGAATAGCCCACATACATGAAGCTGGGAAATAGCCACAGTTTGGATTTGGGTCCAGGCCTTTGGGTCCTCTATTGGAATGGATTGTCCTGGTCACTATATCCAGCCCCTTCCTCCTCTTGTGAGGAAACAGATGCAGAGAAGCTAAATAAATTAGCCAAGATCACATCATTGGCAAGTAGGAGAATCATTTGAACCTACACCCTGGGCTTCCCAATCCAATTTACATTTGAGAATCAAATGAGACAAAGTTTGTAAAGTGTTTATCCTAAAAATCTGTTTTTGTTCTTTTTGTTACTATTTTTCAATATTATTTTAAAATAAATTATGAAAATACACTCCCCAGTCCAAATGTATTGAATGAGAGCATCATCATCGAAATAAATATTTTACCTACTAAATGACTTTAATGGTAACATTAATTTAGATATAAAAAGTTCTGCTTTTTTTTGAAAAATAAATTTCTTTGTTTTATAATCAAAACAATTTAGAATTTAAATACAAGTTAATTAGGGTTTCATGCCAAGTATCCAGATAAGTTAACATTCAGAAACAAGTGGGACTTGGGTACCAGAGTTTCCTCTTTTAACCCAAATCTTTATTTTAAAAAGGCATGTTTTTCTGTGCCTGATAAAAAATATTTCTTTTTTTGTTTGTTTTTGCTTTTGGTTAACAAGCAACACTAGAATATTATTATTCAAAATCACCTTTGCAACAACCATGTTCATATGAAAAGAAATAAAGAGAAAATGGACTTTCATCTCTCCTGCATTATGCAGTTGTGACTCCAGCTTGGTCTATATTATATCAAAGCATTTGGATAAACAGTTAAATAATTGGCAAGTCTTTCAGATGTTTTATTAACACTAGACCAAAGCAATATGTTGTCCAGAGCAGGTACATTTCCATCTAAAAAATTTTGATGTGAACAATTCTACTCTTTCTGTTACTGTTCACTTGCATTTTTTGTTTTTTTCTTCTCAGGTTATTTTTACCTTCTTTCTAAATCCGATCTTTCCTTTGCAACAAGATAACTGTATAAATATGTATACATATACTGGATTTAACATATACTTTCACATATTTCACATGTGTGGGGCTCCCTGCCATCTAGAGGAGAGGGTGGGGGGAAAGAGGGGAAGAGTCAGAACAGAAGGCTTTCCAAGGGTCAATGTTGAAAAATTACCCATGCATATGTTTTGTATATAAAAAGTTATAATAAAAATAAAATTTAAAAAAAATTAAAATTTTGATGTGCCTAAAAGATTGTGAGCCAAAGTGTGTCTGCAATAACGAGTCACAATTACCTAAAACTTTAAGGTTTGTGAAATGTTTTATTCCCAATGATACTATAAGGTATATGGTCTAATATTAACCTTCTTTAACAGATGAAAAAACTGGAGCAAAGAATCATGGAAGGATTTGTTCGGGTGACATAGGTAGTAAGTATTAGAGCAGGAACTTGAATGCACCATGGTATAGGAATGTTATATGTTTCTGAATCGTAAGTATTAAATTCACAGCATCTGGGTTCAAATTTAAATACTCCTACTATCCTATGACATTGAGCCTTTGTGGATCTCAATCTCCCCACCTAGAAAGGAAAAAAGTTGGGCTAAATTTCATAGGTTTTGAAGTCATAGAACCCAAATTTCAACTATATTACTTATTACATCTGTGACGCTGAAAAATATTTTTTAATGTTTCTGGACATCAATATTTCCATTAAAAAAGGGAAAGTCGTGAACTCAAAGGTTCTAATTTCCCTGCGGCTTCTAGAATCTATGATCCTAGGAACTCATGATCTCATCTGCTAATTTCATAACCATTGAACCACATGACCCCTCCACTAGATTTCAAAGTGAGGGAACAGGAGGATAAAATCATCTAATGTATGGGAAGCAGAGATGATCAAGAGCAGAGAGTCTGAGAACAGTTGTTGCATTTGGCAGCATTCTGCCGAGCTGAGTAGGCTTGTTTTCTTGGCATTCTGACAGAGAATATTGGCTGCAGTTATGAGAATTGTTCATTAGACCTTGACTATGTTCCTTCTGCTATCTAATATTTTTGTTCCAAAGCATATTCTGGGGGTTCTGGACTCCCTCCCAAAACAAGAAGAAAAAAAAAAAACTTTCTCAGTGCACCAGAAAGAACACAGCTTTTGCCTGGTTCTCGTAACTTGCTGATTACTAAATAAAACTCATAAAACATTGAACCAAATTGTAGGGAATCCTAGCACATAGATCTAGGACCAAACCCTAAGAGAATGCTTCCAACAGGTAGAATGGCAAGACAACAGGTTCAAGAGTCTAGAGAGCTGAGTTCTAATCCTCACACTACCATTTATTCTCTGCACCACAGTTTGCTCATCTATAAATTGCATCAGGCCTCCTCAAAGATCCCTTTTAGCGAAAAAGCTCTGGGTGAAGCAATGGATTTAGGGAAGATTCCAAATGAAGATTTAGTAAGCTAGTCAAGAGATAACCCATTCAGCAAGTCATCCATCCTGCATCATGGCACTCAGTCCCGTGGCATCCCCTGAATTCTGAATCCCAACTGCCTAATGGTAGCCAGGTGAGGACCAATAAATTATCCATATTTACAGAAAACTGAAATTACAAAAAAAAAAGTTTATTTTTGGTTTTCTCCCGCTTTCATTTTATTAACTATTCAAAATACTGCTGGTATCTTCTGGGACGTTTCATTTGATATTTAGCTTCATGGTTTAGCTTTACAAGGTAGTTTTTTATATTAAAAAATAGTTCTGGGTTATGTAATATTAGCATTAACATACACATTTTCAACAAGTACTTACAATATGTAAAGCACTGAGGCACTGGGGATGTAAAGAAACCCACTCTTCCCAAACCATTCCTGCTCTTAAGGAACTCCCATTTTCTTGCATAAACTTAGGTAAGTGATTTCAGGAAGGAGAACAAAAAAGTAGCAAGGATGTGGCTTCTAGGTCTTGAGGAAGAGGAGGATTGTGAGGAAGCTATTTATTCTAGACACAGGTAATGCTGTTCAGAGGCTTTTTCAGTGAGTTCACTCTTCACTGAGCTTTGATTCTAGGCAGGCCTTCCAGAAGTATTTATTCATGTGCCAAACTTTATGGTAATCAATGGGAATAACCTCCCCCTCAAAAAAAAAAAAAAAGGTAATAAACCAAGACCTAATAGAGAAGACAATCAACAAAGAGAAGTTTACAGGATAAAGCGATGGAAGCTGGTGGTGGTCAGGAAGCCACTAAGATGAAGGGAGATGGGACTCTTGGTACCAAAGGGGAGACTCAGCTGCACCTTGAAGGAAAAGCCAGGAGGCAGAGGTGAGGAGGAAGAATGTTACAATAAAAACAACCAAGAATCGGGAAATGAGTTTATTTGTAAAGAACAACAAAGAGAGCAGTTCCACTGAATCTCCGAGCGTGCTGTGGAAGCTTGGAAAAACATGAAAAGGTCCCATTAAAGGGGAATACTGTTTATTAACTATGTTACCTTGAATCCACTGGTCTCAGTGAGATCATGGATCATGAATTTGATCAGGTTTTATAACCTGAGGATCTATGGACTTGATTTTTAATACTCTGACAACTTTGATATTTCAATATAATTGGTTTCTTTTGTAATCCTCTTTATTTTATTTTATCCATCCAAACACAGGATTTTGCAAAGGGATGTGGGCTTCACAGACTGCCGAAGGGTGGATAAGAGGCACAAAATAGGCTGAGCTCTGGGACCAGAAGATCTTTAAGGCTCCTCAAATTCACCTCTAATCTTTTTTAGTAAAATAACTAACTTAAGGCACTGTACTCAGTTTTATGGAGGGCACAAAAATGACCGCCTTTGTGCTAATCGAGTTTATGGCTTAATTTGGAAGTATAATATAGACACATAAAAAGATAACTAACACTATAAAATAGTCTTTGAACTGGACATTAAGAAGGTAAAGAAGTAGCTGCCTACCCAGGCTGCCTTATACTCCCCCCCACACACACACACACACTAGCCCTCCCTGATTCTGGAGCCAATTCAGTGATGAATCTACAGTTTTAGCCAGATTAGTCCCCTTAGGGCAGATGTAGTCTATTCCCAGGTCCTTCCCTTAGGAAGGCCTGGAAAAGATCATATTTCATTGATTTAATCTTCAAGAACCCAAAGTCACCTCTACACCTCAATGACAAGCTTAGATGGGATAGATTTTTTTTTCCTGGTAGATGGAAAATTCATATTAATAAAGCACTTTTCCTCCTCAATAATGCTGAATAAGTTATAGGATTCAAATGGGGTTAGTGGATATAAAATTGACTTAGAACTTTTTCCATTAAAGAGATAGATTTTTTTCTAAACATCTCAAAACATGGAAACCAAATTTTCTCTGATTCTTTGCTTGGGGCCAATTTTAGAGGCTGCCATTTTAACGGTCTTTTTCTTTAAAATTAAAGAAAAACAATGAAGTCTATAGCTAGATTAGAAGAGGGGATAGTCGCAGAGACTTTCTTGTTCCATGCCAGAGGAGACAAAGGGAGAATATGGATCTTGAATGTGTGTTTACAAGAGCTGAAAGATGCAAATGAGATGAAAAACAATCTGTTTAGCTTCTCTTCGGATAGGAGCTGAATTCCTGGCTATGCACAAGTTCAGGAATCATCTAAACAGGACATGTTGTTAAGTAATGAATATCCTAATCTCTAGAGATGGAAATTTACCATGGAGAGAGGTTCATTGACTTATCCAAGGTCACCCTGCCAAGAATAGATCTTCTGCCTCTCTAATTCAATTAGTGTTCTACCATCAGAATGCCTTTTTTGTTCTGTGTATAGAAAGTTCTGAAAGCTACACTAATTTGCTTAAATTGGAGAAATCATAAGACTACCAACTATAGTAAGTCAGAACTAAGCCATAAGGGTGCTTGTGATTTGGAGAATTATAAAAGACAAAGAAAGATGACTCACCATAAGCAGAAAATGTAAGTGATCATTTAAAAGAGAAAAAAAAAAACACCAAGTTGCTGATTTTTTATTCTCCCATCCGAAGTTGATTTTTCACATCATCCGCCATTTTTGTTGCTGTATCTCACTGGGGGAGCACAGACAAAACTTTTACTGACCAAATTAAAATGAATCCAGTATGTGAAAAACAATCTAAACCCAGATCCTTTACATGACAGCTTTTTCTGAAATATCTCAATCTACTAATCAAACAACGATGTTTATTAAGCAGCTGCTATATGCCAAGCATGGTTCTAGGAAACTGGGATATAAAGGGGGAAAATGGAAATTTCTCTCAGTTTATAGAAACTTAAATTCTATCAATATTCTCTAAAAGACAAAGGCAGGATTGCAATTTAATTCTTCTGACCAGAATTGTTTTGTCCACTTCACAAGATGTGCCTTCTCCCCATGAGATAGTAAGAAATGTCTTAGTATCACACAATTCGTTAATAATATTCATGTTAAAAATCTGTGTTTTTTCTCTGATTAAAATGAATGAATTTTGTTTTTTTTAAATTTTCTGGAAACAAACTTTCAATTTCAATATAGATGAGGCTAAATATTCTTTATTCACTGTGTTCTGCTTGAAAAATTTTGTGAGCCTCATTTGCATATGAAATTATGATTAGAAAATAATATACCTATCTGAAGTTATATGCAAAAATATAATTAAAAGTATAATTTCAGCCATATGAACTATTTTTACATATTCAGCCTTGTAGGAAAAATGCTAAATACATAAAAATGATTTATTAACCTTTGTACCTCAGATTTTGTTTTAAATTCTTGTGTCTTATATAGAGAGACAAATACTAGTTAACCAGACTTCTCAGTTCATCATTCTGTATACTCCCCTCTAAGCAAGTTATCGATTCTGTTGTACTAGTTTATCGTTAACTATTCAAAACATGATAAAGAAATACTTATACAACAGAGAATTCTGATCAAAATTATAAATGCCAGTCATAATATTTTCAGTATTTTTGGTTATATTTAGAGATTCTTTATAATTAATCATTTTCATAGTAAATTTTAAAAATATTCTCTTGAACATTGATTGAATTATGAAATAAAAGAAATAGAATCTGGGGCCTGTCTAGGCTAGCTAGAGAGAAAAATCACTCAGTGGAAAATATTTTAGGGAGTAATCACATCCAAAAGCAAGAAATGGCAATAAAAATAGAACCCAAATCTGGCGAGTAGCAGTCCTCTGCCCATTTGCTATCATTGCTTTTCTACCTGAATTCAGTTTCCTTACCTGAAGGCAATGAAAGAAGGTAACATGTCTGCTCTACCTCACAAGGTTACTATAAAAAGATAAATGAGATTATTTGCAAGAATCTTTTTTTGTGATTTTTGAGTGCTACAGAAACATAGTATTCATGTGCCTCCTGACTTCACCAACTCCAGTGGCTTTCTGTTGCCTCTAGGACAAAGCATACACTTTTCTGGTTAGCTCTTAGAGCACTATCCAACGTGGCGCTAATCTATCTTTTGAACCCCACTAACATTCCCTGCTGCTCCTTTCTCTGTAATCCAACAAAAATGGCCTTCTTTCTGTTGTTAACACACAATACTCTCTCTCATCTCTGTGCCTTAATATTGGCCATCCTCTTGGTCTAGAATGCAGTCCCTCCTTACCTCTTTCTATTTTAAGAATTGTTTTTCTTACTTTAAGATACATCTCAAGGTCCTTTCCTCCTTATCTTCTTCTTTCCTTTTTTCCTTTTATTCCTTCCTTTCTCCCTCCCTCCCTCTTCTCTTTGCTTTTCTCTTTCTTTCTTTCTCCTTTTCTCTTCCTTTCTTCCTTCCTTTTTCTTCCTTTCTTCCTTCCTTTCTCTTTCTTTCTTTCTTTCTTTCTTTCTTTCTTTCTTTCTTTCTTTCTTTCTTTCTTTCTTTCTTTCTTTCTTTCTTTCTTTCTTTCTTTCTTTCTTTCTTTCTCTTTCCTTTCTCTCTTTCTTTCTCTCTCTTTCTCCCTTCCTTTCTCCCTCCCTCCCTCCCTCCCTCCCTCCCTTCCTTCCTTCCTTCCTTCCTTCCTTCCTTCCTTCCTTCCTTCCTTCCTTCCTTCCTTCCTTCCTTCCTTCCTTCCTCTCTTTTCTCCTCTTCCTCCTGTGTGTATGAAACCTTCTCTGATCTCCCCAACTGCTAGTGTCCCTTCTTTAAAAATATATTTGTATTTAACAATATTGCATATAGTTGTATATAATTAATTGATTATATGGGATGGAGACTTTTTATATGCCTTTTTCCTTAATTGGAGTGTAAGATTAATGCAAATATGGATTATTTGATTCTTTTTCATCCTTTGGATTTGGTTCCCCAGTGATTGACACATAGTAGGCACTTAATAAACCCTCATTGGTTGATTGAATGATGATATTGTAACCTGTTTACAGCCACCATACATATATCTTTCCATGATTATTGGAACCACTTTAAATTTTGAGATAATGATGTTTTTTTGATTTCCAGCAATTTAGCATTACTATAAAAATGTTTGATGTTGAAAAGTTAATGGAAAGTAAAACCACCTTTGTCACCACTTTTCCAACCAGCTCACCTCAGAGACTGATGGACACAGTCCAGGACTCCGAGCCAAGAGCCTTGAGTGTACCCTTCAAACCACCAGCCCTATTTCTGTCCCTGCCCCCATAGACATTATTGGGTAGAGAAATCATTTCTGAGAGGCAGCCCAAATCTCTCACCACTGCCAGCAGTAACTTCGCCCCGCTATGACGCACAGGCAGGTAGCCACTGTGTGGGGGATGTCAGTCCTGAGCAGAAGATGACCACCATCTCTACTGTCACATGAGGGAGGCCACCCTAGCTCAAGCAGGGAAACCCCCTGAGGGAGAGACAAGAATTAGCAAAACGCTCTTCCCACCTTGACCGCCATCTTCCCTGATGCTGATGAAGTCAAGTTCTGAGAACAGCATTATTTCCATTTGGATACTTTTCATTGTAATCCTGCAAAGCAACCCCTGTGGAGATGGGAAACAACGCCTGTGGAGATGGGAAGCAACCCCTGTGGAGATGCAGACTGGCTCCTGCAGGAGCAACAGCCACCTAACACCCAGAAAACAAAGCTCTTGCCTCCAAAGTTTCAGGCTCATCTAATACCAGAAACGGATAGGATTTTATCAGTGCAGATGGCATTGAAGAAGAGGTATCGCTATATGCTTTGCACACTAAGGACCACAAGACCCTGCCTTCTGACTGGAGACTGAAATCCTCCATGAATACTTTCCACCCCTATTACAAGGTGAGCCCCTTGAAAGCCAGAACAGCCTTACTTTTTTAAGTGTACCCCAATACTCAGCATAATACTTTGCCTGGTGCACCCTGAATAAATGTTTCATTCATTCATAAACAGCTTGGAATCATGGAAAGCATTTTTTTCAAATATGATCCTGCTTCACTTCATCTGCTATTCACTGATCTCCAACCATGTCCCTAAAATGCACTGAAGACAAACATATGCAAAAGAAAGTTTGCCTCTACCACCGCAGCTTAGTCTGAAAAGCAGATGTTCTAGATCTACTCTTTTCTCAGATCTTCTACCCTCAAAGAGAGGCCGAAGATGTCCTTGAGAATGCCTCTGATTGGGCCAGTCATAGGGCACTGGGAAAGGATGACTGATGGGTAGTTGACCACTTCAACTGAACCCAGAGGATGTCCCCAGCATTTAACATTAATCAGTGTCTGAGGTTTTAGCAGTAATCTGTGTTGGAGGCTTTAGCAATAATCAGTATCCAAGGATTTAGCATTAATCAGAGTTGGAGGTTTTAGCATTAATCAGTGTCTGAGAATTTTAGCATTAATCAGTGATGGAGGCTTTACGTGAGATGCTAGAAGAGATTCCTGCAGGATTATAAAGTAAGGATGATTGTGATCTCCACCGGTGAGATCAGAGATCCTCTGAAATATACAAGTGTTCTCATTATTACAGTTGGTATAAAATGTACGTGGTGGAGACCTTTGACCTTTCACTGGTTACGAGTCTCTGGCATTAGTACTTATTAAGTCATATTTTGAAGGAATATTGTATTTCTAGTATTACTAGAATATTGTATTACTAGTTTTTGGTGTCATTTAGGGGAGGAGAACTTAAGGAAATGGGAAAGTCAAGTTTCAAATGTTCCGTGTTTCTATTAGTCTGGTAAGATTGGGAATCAGGACACATGTTCTAGCCCAGCTCTAACAATAATTATCTATATAATCTTGATCAAATAGTCACTATAAAGTAAGAGGAATTGAACCAAGGCTATCAAGTGGAGAGATGTACGTCTTCTGGTACAGCCCTCCAATTTTACAGGGGATTTAATAGCCCCTTGTGAGGCAGGGTCCATGTCTATTCAAAGATAAGCAGAAGCAAGCACACTGGTAGAGCAGCAAATGTTAGCTGGGTGCATGATGGGCAGGAAGAAGAAGTGTCAATGATGGAGGCATGAAAGGGCTCCTGGGAAAATGGGGACATCCCAGGACCAGGTGGTTCAGAGTAGTCGACAGCTACTGGTAAATTCTTGAACCAAAAAAGGATGGCAGAACTGTTCAGATTATGCTGACATCCTGTGTCACTATGGGAAAGGCTGAGACAAAGGAGAGGCTAGAAACTAGAGATGGCAAGGAAGGGATCCATAATCTGGAAGTGCAGAGTTTAATCACGCCCTGGATTTTGACTTTGAGTTATGGAGACTGGGGTGGTCTTAGGTAAATCACTTTTCCCTCATGAGGGAGCTGAGGCGAAGAAGCTACCATATGGCTGAAGGTAGCAGTATGAGTCTCTGGGAAGATGAAGTTAATGGAGAGAGGAGTTAACTCTGTGTCATCCCTGAGTAATTCCTCTTTTAGTGAAAATTCTAGGGGCAGGGAAATTGGCTATTTTTGAGTTTGAATGTGAGAGTCATACACACACATCTAAACATACAAATGTGTGTGCACACACATATACTCACACACAGACAACTGCAACCCTGTTTAAGGATTCCTTTGTGACTGCCTAAATGCATCACCCTCTCTATACATCATTTTTGTGGTCCCTGAAGACCATTAAAGCAATCCTACTTTTCTCTGCCCTTTAATTTCGAAACTAGAAAACATCATCTGCACTCAATGTCTTTGTTTACTCGTCACCCCCTCACGTCTCATCTACTTGCAATCTGGACTCCAACACTCTGTGGAAAGTTCTTTCAAAGTTACAAAATGCACAGAGAATTCACCATCCAACTTGGATTTTTTTTAAAGAAATATAGAAGTTGGGAGCCAAGATGCCGGAGTAGAAATGGGAGCTCAGCTAAATTCTTTCAACACCTCCCCCTGCCCCAAGAACTTTAAAATAGTGCCTCAAATGGAACTGTAGAGTGGCAGAAACAACTGACATTGGCCATAGTGACATATTTCCTTGCTCCAGGAGCTCATAGTCCAGAGATGGCAAGAGGGTCAATCAGCTGGTCAGAAAGGGATAAGAGGGAATCCTTTGCTGGGGATGGGTTCGGGACCCTGTTGTATTATCCATGTACAATTTCAGGGCACGGGTCTAAGGCACAGTTCCAAAGGGAAATACTAGTGCTTGTGGCCAGAGGAGAGAAGCAGTTCTGGTTAGTTTTAGAGTGAAGAGGAGCACTAGTACTTAAGAGTTTAGGAGAGTAGAGGACTTAGTCACAGTGTCAGGGCCAGCACCTGAAGATGCAGAGGAGCAAGGTCACTTCCCAGAAAAAGACTGTAGCACATTCCAGGAGAGTACCACCTATATCTCTTCTTGGATCATATCACTTTGAAAGTATTACAAACTTATAGATTCCAGAAGTAGCTGTGAAAGCAGCAGAACTGACTGGGACACATAGCCTAAGAATAGAATCTAACTTTAACATAAACTGTAAAGTCAAGAAATAGTGTGGGAAATATAGTGATGGGAAGATTAAAGTAAATAAACAAAAGCTCAGAAGACAGTAATGTCAAAATAGCTACAAGCAAAGCCTCAAAAAAAAAGTAAACTAGATACAATCACAATAAGAATTTCTGGAACAGCTTAAACTATTTTCAAATTAAATAAGAAATATAAAAGGAAATTTGAGAAAAGAAATGTGAGTAATATAAGAAATTATTAAAAGAGACTTAGCTTAGCAAAAGAGGCAAAAAATATACTGAAAGGAAAAATTCCTTAAAAAGTAGAATTGACTAAATGGGAAAAGTTCATTGAAGAAATCCCTTAAAAATGAGAATGAAACAACTGGAAGCTAATAATTCCATGAGACATCAAGAATCAATAAAACAAAGTTAAAGGAATGAAAAAAAATAGAAGAAAGTGTGAGCTATCTCATTGGAAAAGTGATTGATCTAAAAAGTAAATTGAAGCTAAATTACTTAAAAATTATTGATCTAACTGAAAACCAAAAGGAAAACCATCTAGGCATCATATTTCAAGAAATGATCAAGGAAAATTGCCCTGATATCCTAGATGCAGAAGATGAAGTAGAAATTAAAAGAATACACCAAGATCCCAAAATCATTATTCCAAGAAATATTATAAGCACATTTCAGAGCTCCTGGGTACAGGAGAAAATATTGTGAACAACCAGAAAGAAACCATTTAAGCATTTTGAAGCCAGTCAGGATCATACAAGATTTAGCAGCTAATACATTAAAAGAGTGAAAGACTCTAAAAAGACCAGAGTTGAACAAAAATTTTGATTTTCAAATAGAGTCAAAAGAAACATAAAAAGGTAAATGTGGAAGAGAAATTATAAAAGACTCAAGGTTAAATTGTTTATGTTTCTATATGAGAAGATTCTCCTCCTATGAACTTTTGTCATTTTTAGGGCAGTTAGGATTTTACATTTAAAAAATGGTTCAGGAGTGAGTTGATTGTGATAGGATAATGCTAAAGAAAAAGAAAGAATAAATAAGAAAGAAAAATCCACTGGAATAAGGGAGAGAAATAATGTGAGACTTGTCTCACTTTTAAAAAGTACAAACTGGAGCTTTTTACAGTGGAAGGGAAAGTGGTGATGGGCAATGTCTCTATCTTACTCACAATTGAAATTGATTCTAAAAAGAAAAAAAATTGTACAGAGATACTCAATTGATGATAGAAATCTAGCTTACCCAATGGGAAAAGGAAGGCAAAAGAGATAAGACAAAGGGGAGAAAGAGAGGATGATAAAAAGAAGGCAGATAAAAGAAGACAGTGGTTAGAAGCAAAATTGATTTTAGACAAGGGACAAAATAAAAAGTGAGAAAGAAAAAAAAAACAGGATTGAAGGAAATGTGCAGTTAGTAATCATAATTGTGAATATGAAGGGGATGAACATGCCCATAAAATGAAAGCAGGTAGTAAAATGAATTAGAAACCAGAATCAAGAAATATGTTTTTGTTTGTTTGGTTCTTATAAGAAATACACAAATCATAAAAACAATCAATGATTTCATTACCAAAAGTGAAAAATGAGACATTCTAAAATCAGTGAAGTGTTGCCACAGAGGAAAAGAAAGAACAGATCAGAGAATTGAACATGTGACTAAAAAACTGGAAAAAGAACAAATTAACAATTCCCTATTAACTAACAAAAAGGAAACAATGAAAATCAAATAAAAGAGGGGATTGGTAAAAAATGAAAACTGGGAATTGATTTTATGGGAAAAAGTGTATGTGTGTGTGTGTGTGTGTGTGTGTGTGTGTGTGTGTGTGTGTGTACATATACTATTGATTGATTTGATCTTTAAAAGAATACAATGAAATTAAAAGTTTCAGAAATGGAAAAGGTGATTATACAACAAAAAAGTGAACCTAAGGAAATAATTACATATGATTTTGTGCAATTATATACCACTAAAACTGATAATCTAAGTGAAATGAGTGGAAATTTACAAAAATATAAATTGTCCAGATTAACAGAAGAGGAAATAAAATAATTTAATAAGCAAATCTTAGAAAATTAATTGAACAAATCATAAATGAACTCCTAAAGGAAAAAAATCCACAGAATGAGATAAATTTACAAGTGAATTCAACCAACCATTTGAGAAACAATCAATTCCTATCCTAAATAAATTATTTGGGGAAACAAAAAAGAAAAGCACCAAACTCAACTTCCTTTTTCTGCCAATGAAAGTAAAAAAGGCAGAAAAAAAAATTACATAATTAAGCAAAGCAATCTTGGTCAAATCCTCCCCCATCAAAATGTTTCATTCTGTACCCTGAGTCCAAGATTTCTCTATCATACATTAGGCAGCAAGCTCCTTCCTCAGTTCTCTAGAAATTGTTGATTATTAGTACATTGATCAGAGATCTTAATAAGATTTTCAAAGTTGTTTGTCTTTACAAAGTTTTTTCTATGGTACAACCAAAGGTTTCTTTAAAAATGACCCTTTCAACATTTTTACAGCACAAGAGTATTCCATTTGTTATACCGTAATATGCTGACTCCTGCCTGTCAACATCTTCAAGGATTTCAACATTGGGATCCATTGTTTTAGCCATTTCATCTCAGATCTGACATCTCTAGATTTGTTAAACAAGCTATCTGTATGTTTATAGCACTGAGAAAGATGTTAAATAGCATGGAGTTAAGGATAAAACTCTGCAAAACCTTCCAAGCTGATATAAAAACACGAATGATTGCATTTTACTTCTGGCCAAAGGGTTTCAAATTCATTTAATTATGCTATCATTTCATATGAAAGACCTTGTGAAACTTTTTTTTTTAAATTCAGGTAAGGGAACTTATGCAACTCCTCTGATCTACAAATGTCTTGAAAAGGAAAATGAGGTTAATCAGGATTGCATCTATTCTTGGTGATCAGCAAGTAGTAATAGCTAGCTAGCATTACCTTCCAACAGAAGATTTTTTTAAGTGATTAACCCATCTTCTCTCATCTGTTATCTTATTTGAACCTCAAAACAACCCGGAGCCATAAATGCTCCATTTTATAGATGAAGAAACTGAGAGGTTAAGTGATTTGTCCAGATTCACACAGCTTAAATATCTTAAAGAGTTTTGTGTAAACTATCTTTCATATATGAAATCTTTTCCTCTATTTTTTGCAAATAGCTTAACTTCTCTCTAATTTCAGTGTGTGTAGCATCTTTCCCAGTGGGAAGGATTGACTTCTTTCTGGTTTGCCTAGAATACTTATTATGTATCTTTCCCTTGTGTTCTCTACTCACTTCATTGTATTATACTGATATATCTGTATATATATCTATATATAGATCTATATATATATATATATATATATATATATATATATATAGATCTATATATAGATATATATACAGATATATACATACATATATATATGTATATATATGTGTGTATATATATATGTATATATATACATATATATTTTATCCCACTTCTAGAAACTTGTTTCCTTGATAGCAAGTACTATGCCATTTTTTATTCCTTATAATCCAAGTACTTAGAAGGAGGTTTTGAAGATAACTGGGGATTAATAAATGCTTATTCAATTACTTGATCCCTAAAGTTTTTTTGAGTATTATGTTCTAAGACCTGTGCTCTTTGTTGCAAGTGAAGTACAAGAAAAGATGAAGAATTCAAAAACAGAGACAGTGTTTTCTGTTTAATTTGGGAAGCAGTCAAAGCAAGATTGCCATCTACCTACCCAATGAAGCTCATTAAATCCTTTTTAACTGTATTGCTATTGATTTCCCTGAGGAGTATTAACTTAATTCAGAAAGTTTTCATCAAGTCATTTGCAGTTGATAAAAAAAAAAAAAAAAAAAAACAGAAGGAAATATCCTGTCTGGCTTTCTGGGCCATGGCACAGTCCCTGTGCTATCACCAACATGGATGGCCTTTTAAATGCCAGTAAAAGAAAGTCTAATAGATTTGGGATTCAGTCCCTGAGAACCTGAGGTAGGTTCATTTTCCTCCCAACCAAAGCTCTAGGTGGGAGCGACATTCTTACCACATTGTGCCCAAAGAGTGCTGGGTTAAGTTCCAGCTTCACCATTGAATATCAGTGCAGACTTATTAGCTGTATGACCTTGGTCCAAATTTCTCTAGGCTTCAGGTTCCATATCTGAATAAGGAAAGGCTCAAAGTAGATCATAATATCCCAAATGTGAAGAGTTGGAAGGAACCTCAGTGGCAATCTAGTCCAAAAAGAACCCCTGAAATAAACTCCTCTTCGCTGACAAGTGACCATACAGCTTTTGTTTAAAGACTTCCGATGGGGGGAAGCCAGCGCTTCTCAAGGAAGCCTATTCCACTTCAAGACATCTCTACTGATGAAGAAATTTGGTTTCTCTTACATCCTGCTTAAATTAACTACTTTGCAGCTTACATTCATTGCTTCTAGTTCTATCTTCTAGAGCCCCAAAGCACAAAACAAATCCCTCTTGCATATTACATCTCTTCAAACACTTAAACATAGCTATTCTCTCTACTCTGTGTGTCTTCTTCCCTAGGCAAAACTGCTCTAGTTTCTTTAATTAGTTCTCATATGATATAATCCCAAAGCCCTTCACTAATCTGATTTCCATTTTCTGGACCTTCTCCATCTTTCTCCAAATAATTTCTGACTAGGGAAGTACAGAAGGATAAACACTTCCTTTTGCTTAGAAGCAAGATTTGCCTTTTTTAGTTTAGCCCAAGATCAAATTAAATTTTCAGCCTATTGCATCACCATCACACTGCTGACTTATACTATGTTTGCACTCACCAAAACTTCCCAATGCATTTTTTATTTTAAAATTTTATTTGTTTATTTAAATCTAAATTTTTTATTTAAAATATTTATTTATTCATTTAAAGTAAACACAACAGAAAAAAATAACAGAAAAAAATAATGAAAGATGGAGAAAAAACAATACTGTCAAGTGCACAGTAGATCAGGGAGGATTTGAAATATGTAACAAAAAATTTCCCTTTAAAGAAGGCAAAGATGCAATTATATTCATGAGAGTCTATATTTTCTTTGCTCCCTTGTAGGTTATTCCTTTGTCCTCTTCTGTGCACTTTTTATATTATTCTTTTCCCCCCCTTTCATCCTCCCTCCCCCACCTCCCTAAAGCAAGTTATGATTAAGCACTCATTTATTTATATGAATAAATACACAAAAAACATAGATAGGTATGTGTGTTTTACATTTACACACATACATGTACTTCATTAATACAGGCACACACACACACCTGCATCTACAAAAAACATGCATCTAAAACAATATTAAAATGGCTGACATATGCTGCCACTCTCTCTCTTGATTGAATGTTTAAGATTGACTTTGAGATCAATGACTACCAGCCCTATTTTTCCATAATAAAATCTATTTCTGATCACTATCATTGTGTTTGTGTATATCTCTTATGTTTTTATCCCTGCTACCTCTTCTATTTAACTTGCCTTACTATTACTTACCCTCCTCCTACCCATGGATCTCTCCTTTACTTCTCCCCCTACCTTCTCCCTTCCTCTTTATTCTTTCCCCACTTGTCCCAATGCCATAAATCTACACACCATTCCATATTCCACGTTATCCTAGTTCTTCCCTCATTTATTTATATTTTAGTTGATCCTATACCCTTTAAGGTATTTATATCTATTCTTCCTATTTAACTCATTCTCAATGTCATAGCTATTCAGAACTACTAGCCTTCCTCCCACATTTAATTCCTCTGTCGGTTCTTCCTCTGTGCTTCATTTGTGTAGCATAATTATTATTTTTACCTTTTCCTAGATGGTTTTGCCTTTTTGAATCAGATAATACTCAATTCTGCCCCAATCTTACTTTTGGACTACTCAGTTACTTATGTCAATCTTAAACATATGGTTGACATTTATACTTATAAAATATAAACAGTTTGTCCTTAGTGAGTGCCTTGAAATCAGACTTTGATGTCTTATATGTTAATTTTTCTATTGAATTCATGTTTGTTTGAGAACAAAATTTTGAAAAACAGAGTTCATTGGAAGTCCTTTTTATGTCCAATATTATACTTAATTTTATTGGATATAATTTTTGGCCATAGGACTAGTTCTTTTGATTGTTGATACATAATATTTTAGGACCTGCAGTCTTTTCATTACAGCTGCTAATAAATCCTGCATGATTCTAATTGTAACTCCAACATATTTGAATTTTTAAAATTTGTTTCTTATAAAATTTTCTCTTTGATCTGGGAGTTTTGAAATTTAGCAATAATTGGCTAAGATGATGGGAAAATATAATGATGAATGATGGAGGGGATGGGGGAAAACTGGGACACTAATATATTGTTGGTGCAACTGTGAACGGATCCAATCATTCTGGAGAGCAATATGGAATTATGCCCAAAGGGTTATCAAACCTTTTGATAAAGTAGTGGGCCTGTATTCCAAAGAGATCATAAAAGAAATGGAAAAGGACCCACATATGCAAAAATGTTTGTGGCAGCCCTCTTGGTAGTGGCAAGAAACTGAGTGGCTGCCCATCAGTTGGAGAATGGCTGAAGAAGGTATGGGATATGAATGTTATGGAATATTATTGTTCTGTAAGAAATGACCAACAGGATGAGACTTACAGAAACTGATGCTGAGTGAAATGAGCAGAACCAGGAGATCATTGTACATGGCAGCAATAGCAAGATTACACAATGATTAGTTGTGATGGACGTGACTCTTCTCAATTATGAGATGATTTTGGCCAGTTCCAATGATCTTGGGATGGAGAAAGCCATAGGCAGATTGAGGACTGAGATGACTGAGTGTGGATCACAACATATTTTCACTTTGTTGTTGTTGCTTGTTTGGATTTTATTTTTTTTCTCATTTTTTTCCTTTTTGATCAGATTTTTCTTGTGCAGCATTATAGAAATATGTAGAGAAGAATTGCACATATTTAATATATATTGGATTAGTTGCTGTCTAAGGAAGGAGGAATAAGGGAAATGAAGGAAGAAAAAATTTCGAACACAAGGTTTTGAAGGGGTGAATATTGAAAACTATTTTACATAGGTTTTTATAAATAAAGAGCTTTAAAAATAAAAAAGATAAAAGTAACCCATTTATAAATAAATATTCCCTATGAAAAAAGAAAGAAATTTAGTAATAATGTTCCTATAGGTTTTCTTTATGGGATCACTTTGAGATGATCAGTGGATTTTTTTTCCTACTTCTATTTTCCCCTCTTGTTCTATTACAATAGGATAATTTTCTGTGACTGTTTCTTGTATTATTGTGTCAAAGTTCTTTTTATGATCTTAGCTTTCAAGAAGTACAATTATTCTCATGTTTTCTGTTCTCCAGATCTGTTGTTTTTGTTATGTTCCACATCCTCTTCTATTCTTTTTCATTCTTTGTAGTTTCTTTTGTCATTTCTTGGTCTCAAAAAGCTTCACTGGCTTCCCCTTTTTCCAGTTCTAATTTTAAAGAATTATTTCTTCTTTAAGACTCTGTTTCTCTTTTTCTCTAGTTGGTCGACTTTCTTTTCATGATCTTCTTGCTTTTCTGGTATTATTTTTTGATTTTCCTCAGTCTCTCTTTTGATTTTTCAAGTCTTTTTTGAGTTTATCTATAAATTCTTTCTGGTCAGGGAGCCATTTAACATTTTTTGGGAGAGGAAGAGAGACCTTTTTTTTTTCTTTTTTTTTTTTACTTTAATGTCCTCTTCTGAGTAAGAACCTCTATCTTCCCTATTCCTACAGCAAGTTTCTATGGTTGCTTTCTTTTTTTTCTTTGACTGCTGTTCTTTTTAAAATAAGAATTGAATTGCATAATACCCTGCAGTAGGGAGTGGGAAGATAGTGCCTCCAGCTTCACTTCAGCTGTCCCCTCTCACCTGGAGCCCCGAACCAAGAACTCCCCACTCCTACAAGTACCCACCATGTAGTGTCCCCATCACATAGCTTCTGCACTCTTAGATTGTGCTGTTTCTTTCTCACCCAGGCCCCCTCCCCCAGCTCAGCTGCACATGTGGGCCTGGCATCCCTTATCAGCAGAAGTTCCCTCAGTCTTCCAAGATGTTCAGGAGTGAAAGTTCTTGTGGCTGGGGCTGCAGTTCACTCTGAACCCAGCTAGCCCTGGGAGCTTTGGTTCTTTCTGTGAAGCTGATTTAGACATGTTTTACACTTCACACTCATTTAAAGCTCGATCCTGAGGTATTTCTTGGGGCTTCTCGGGCTGTCCCAAGAGGACCCTGTTATCCCTTAAGTCTTATTTGCTTTACACTGGTCAATATTGGCCCTGAAATACAATTTTGTTTTGCTTATGGGAGAAATCTGGAGGGCTTAGATTTTCTGATCCACTCTGCCATCTTCCCAGTATCCTCCCCTGCAAGATAATTTTTAAGCTCCTGCTCTGAAACTTTATGGATATTGGGTAGCTTATTTATTTAATTCATATGTATCATGAGGCCATATGGCAAAATAGAAAGAAAGCTTTAACTGGAATCAAGAGAACCCAAGATTTTCACCTTGTTTCTGACACCTATTAACTAACTGCATGACCACAAACAAGTCCTTTAATGGCTCTTATCCTGAATTTCTCTATGTTTCCTGCTCCTAAAAAATCTTTTTTGTCTTGTACTTTATGGGGTGATTGACAGGTTCAGATGTGATAATATATGCAAATATATTAAAATATATAACCTATATATTGTAATATATGTAAATATATTATAACTCTTAAACATGATATAGTTTTTAAAATATTCGATACCAGCTATTATTATTACTGGGAGGGTACCTACCTCTCTATGTGAAGATGAAGCTTGGAAATATATTTCAGCATCTAAAGGTAGAGGTTGAGACAAAAATCAAATGAAGCAATTTTTCTTTTGTATTCTACTATCCATCTGTATGTATTTTTCTCCCCCCCTCTGGTCATTTTGTACATTCAATTTTTCCCTTTGTGAGAAGCTCACTGGGGCATATGAACCAGGTTTGCATCATCTACATAATAAGATACTTCAGAACTACTTAGAGGTTCACTGAGTCACACTTCCAGTGGGCCCCTTTCAAGAAGAGCTAAATCAATATCCCAGCTGTATCTGCGGTCCTGATAGCTAATCATGACTCCTACCTGAGCATTACTTTTTCTAAATATTGGGTTTTGTATTTTCATCTCCAGAAGTGAATCATGATCTTCTCAGTAGCAGGGCACTAGGGGACCAATATGTGAGGGCAGGCAGATGATATTTTCCTGATGTCCTTCCCGTTGGCTGTCTATCCCACCTCCATAAAAGCAAACATTGCTTTAGGGTGGATGTGACCTAGAAGAGTGACTCGTCTCCATCCCCTCTTGTGGAGAGTGATTGTACCAATGTTTTAAGTCTTCAGCTTTCATAGTTGTTCAACTGAGAAGCATTTTTCTCTTTATACCATGGCCCAAATCCTTTTCCAGTGTATTGCTACTATTTGTGATCTTCTATGACATATTTCATTTTTAAAGTGACTGAGTCCAACAAAGTGAAATCTTAAGGTGCTACTGAAAGAGAAAATGATTTAGTGTGGTACATGGTGCTGGGCATAAAATGGAGTAATATCTCTAGCTCTCCAGAATGAGCAAAAAGCATGATATTACTTGAAAAAAAATAAAAAGAACAATCTCTTTAATCCAGGCCTAAGTGGGATTTACTTAGGATTCTCTTAGGATATAATTCACTTAGGATATAATGTCCTAGGTCCACTTTTATTAGGATGTGTTTATAGCTTCTGCCTGAGAGATCACTGTTCAAAATAGCACTTTCCACATGTCTAGAATGACCAGGGCTATTCAAATTCACTCTAAAAGTATGTTAGTATATGATGTTATATATTGTTTCCATCATTATCCTTTTTAACATGATTCTAATTCTGAAAGCACCTATGTATCCTTGCTCTGTATCCTCTAATAGCTACAACTACAATATTATAAATTGAGAAAATTAAGCTCATTTGTCACTATTTCTTCTAATTAGATGTGGTAGTAGGCATGTGGACAATAGAGAAATCTCCAGATTCTCCATTTGAGGAAGGTGCCTAGGTTATCTGTCTGATCATTTCCAACCAGGACTTTATCACATCCTTGGGAATCTCATTATCCTGCAAAATTGCATTCAATCTGAAAGTCATACCTCCTCAGTAACCTCTGGCCCTGAGGTCCCTCCCTCCTTTGCACTGGAGAGAGCGGAAGATCTGCAGTGGAAAATTTCCAATTGCTCCATTTAAGAGGAAACCAAAGGCAGCCATTTCATCACTTCCAATCAGGCTATATTATTCCCGGTATCTTTCCTTCCTCATCTCTCCCATCACCAACACAGTTTTGCTTCTTCTTATATGTTGTCTTGTGTCATCAGATCATGAGCTCCTGGAAGGTTGGAATTGTTTTTAATCTTTATATGTTTTTAGGACAGGACATGACACTTAATACATTTTTATTGACTGACACAAGCACTCGTTCATTCAAACATTTAAGCTCCTATTATGTGAAAAATGTGGTTCTAAGCACTAGGAATCAAAAATGCAATAAGTAAAAATGAAAGGTTGCAGACCCAACCATGAAGGAACATAGAGTTTACTGAGCAAATGCCATGTGAAAAACCTTATTGCATGGCATGATGTGCTAGAGGGGAAGGAGAAATTCAAAGGATGTAGGAAAATCTGAAGAGGGAGAAATCACCTTTCTCTGGGCCATGGAATGGAAGTGAGCTGCAAGATTAAGGTTCAAAACCATGGCTCAGAGTCCAGAAATAAATGAGGATGAAGACATGTAAACTAAACAGATGATTCAAACCCTTCAAAGTACTTCTTCCAGAAAGATGAAGGATGGGCACTGGATATGGTAATTCATCACACCCCAAGAAATGAAA
Organism: Sminthopsis crassicaudata; assembly: GCF_048593235.1. NCBI lineage: Eukaryota > Metazoa > Chordata > Mammalia > Dasyuromorphia > Dasyuridae > Sminthopsis > Sminthopsis crassicaudata. Next base: position 13,301,252 of record NC_133622.1, read on the forward strand.
TTAATTCTATCTAAACATACAAAAAATCATCACTTGTCAAAATGAATCACCTGGGCCTCAACAAACCATAGATTTGCTGGAACAAAGATAATCAACACTAAATTAGAACAAAGAATTTTTGCTAAATTTTTTGCTCAACTCTGCTTCTTGGATTCTTGAAGACTATAGCAACAGAACCATTCTGAAAATAATTCAGGTACAGTTATGGTGATATACATTGCTATCTATTTTCTGAAGACCATTCTAAGTAGAGAGAGGCTGACCACCTTTTGTTTCTATGTGATAACAGGAGAATGGGGGAAAGGATGTAAAAGGTCCTCTGAGGTAAGGATTAACTTAATTGTATTTACACCAAATGTGCCATACTTATTTAATGAATAAACTGATAGATCATCAGAAGAATTAAATTGTGTCAATATTGACATTCTCACAATAAAATATTCTTAATCCAAAAAGAAGCTTCTGCTAAGAGGAATTATGGCTCACAATTCCTTCTTGGAAAAGAAATAGAAAAATTGGTAGAGTTGGTTTTTATAATGAAAACAAGGAATATTTCATGATACATTGAAATGCTCTTAGTAAGTCCAACATGAAGATAATTACAACTTATACAACTACATCTTTTTAAAAGACAAAAATGCAGGAGAGTTCTGTAGAGACCTTGATAAGACAGTCTTATTTAAATAAGAATATTTTTAATATTTTGTGATTATAATGCAAAGATGGGCAAAAAAGTTGGTTAAGAAATATGCTCAGCATTCAGAATACATGAGAATAAAGATATAGACTGAATAGATGATTCAAAACTCTCATAATACTTCCTCAAGAAAAATGTAGGTGGGCACTGGATATGGTATTTAATAATAATCACAAGAAATGAAATTAACTCTCTCTTAACATACAGGGAATCACCGTTTACCAAAGTGGTAACCTTTTTTAATTATCTGTCTCCATTGAGTTGCTGGAACAAAGATAATTAACAATAAATTGGAACAAAGAATAACATTTCACTTTATGATGCTTCCTGTGTGTGGGTGGTGGCAGTCTGGGAGAACACTGGAGTCAGTTCAGATAAGTTCATAAAAGTCAATTGTTTAAATATTCTTTGTGAGTCTTTTCATCTCATAAATCTGCAAAAGCTATACATCTGGACTTGATATGTTTTGTTAGCAATCTAGTCTTAAGAAATGGTAGAGCAAATGTTACTAATGTAGATTAATCTGAAAAGTGAGTCATGTATACACACACACACACACACACACACACACACACACACACACGTTTTTCAGAGATCCACTTCTTCTTAAATGTATACCAGCATACTCTTGAAGGAGGGACATTGGACATTGACAGGAATATTAAAAATTGATAAACCATATAAATGTTTTTTAAAAGAAAATCAGAATCTATGACATGAAAAAAATACTGAGTTCTAACTTGGTTTATTTAATAAACAATTACTGCTGGAAAATGATAAATGGATAACAGAACAGATATTGATGTGGTAGTCTATCTTCTTTCTTGGAGAATTTCAATCATATAAATCAATTGCCACAACAAGGGAGTCCAAAACAGCTTAGAAGCTGCCTCAAGTGGTGAACATTTGATATCCTTATGAAAAGAAACCAAGGATAAACACTGCTTTAGATTACAAACCTGTTCACAAGATCATACCAGCCGTGTAACCATTAGCAAGTCACTTAACCCTGTTTGTTCAGTTTTTCTGATCTGTAAAATGAGCTAGACAAGGAAATAGCAAACCACTGCAATGTCTTTGTCAACAAAACTCCAAATCAGGTCATGAAGAGTCAAACACTACTGAAAACTGACTGAATCACAACAACAAAATCATACAGAGGAAGATCATTGATTAAAATCAGTATTTCTTCATAAAACAATAGAAAGCAGTGAAGGTAAAAGCAAGAACATTGTAAATGAGAGTAAAATATGGGGGGAAATGGAAAAAGATCTATAAAGATGCCTTCATATTTGTATTTCCATCAACATTTATAGGCTCATGTGCCAATCCCCTGTATGTTGCATGAAACAGAACTAGTGCTAACGCAGACAAGCACAGGTAGCTGGGCCAGTGCAAATGCAAATGCAAAGAAGAATGGCCAGTCTGGAGGGTACAAATTCTGAAAACATTGAGCAACTGATTCTTGAGATATCTGAAAGATGTCAGGAGTCAGGTGGTCAACATTTACCAGATGCTTCATTATGTGCTTCTACTATACTAGAAACTCATTACATTAAAGTAAAAAACCCAGCACCTACTTCCGCATGCTACAAACATACAAAGTGTCTGAAACCCCCCCCACAAAAATGGATTTGCCACCACTTAAAAGGGGACCAAGAAAATATTAAAAATTATCAATGCAAATGCTTCCTCTTAACAAATTCTTTAGGAAAATAAATCTTCATATTTATGGAGGGCATCCTTGTCACAAATATGCAAATGGAAAAAGAATACTTATGTAAAATCAATCAATCCTTCACAATTTCACGACTGACTGGAAAAGCATGCAAAAAATTAAAGATGCTATTGTTCTTATTTATTCATTATAAAAAGTTTAGAAAACAAAAAGCCACCTTTTAAGACTAGAAGATGTCCTATGCACGTGTAAGCATACAAGCTTCCTTGAACAATATGAGAGATAGTTTTAATAACTTTTTGATTATTATCAAATGATAAATACAAGAGGGAGATGATTGCTCACCAAAGGTATTGGAAGAGTCCAAATGAAAGTGAGAGTCCCCATATATGGTAAAGTCCTTCATTTAGATGCTGCCATTTATGGATGGCATTGCTGTTTTGCATCAGCCTTCTCAATTATAACTGTAATCATTCACAGGAGATCAGCCTCACTAAGCAGACTTACCAACTCTCTCTGTCTCTGCCTCTCTCTGTTTCTATCTCTGTGTCTCTCTCCATCTCTGTCTCTGTCTCTCTGTTTCTGTCTCTCTCTGTGTGTCTCTCTGTCTCTGTGTGTTTCTCTGTCTTTCTCTCTTTCTGTATCTGTCTCTCTCACATTCACAGGTTTTCAGATATTCAGTTGGATGGACAGCCCATTGTCTTAGTATTTTAGTAACTTAGGTAGACATTGAACAGATATTTCTTCCTTCCTTCCTTCCTTCCTTCCTTCCTTCCTTCCTTCCTTCCTTCCTTCCTTCCTTCCTTCCTTTCTCCTTCTTTCCTTCTTTCTTTCTTTCCTTCTTTCTCTCTTTCTCTCTTTCCTTCTCTCTTTCTCTTTCCTTCTTTCTCTCTTTCCTTCTTTCTCTCTTTCCTTCTCTCTTTTTCTCTTTCCTTCTCTCTTTTTCTCTTTCCTTCTCTTTCTCTCTCTCTCTCTCTCTCTCTCTCTCTCTCTCTCTCTCTCTCTCTCTCTCTCTTCTCTCTTCTCTCTTCTTCTCTTATCACTTTCTCTCTTCTCTCTTTCTCTCTCAACTCTCCACTACTTCTCTCTCTTTCATTCTTTCTTTCTTTCTTTCTTTCTTTCTTTCTTTCTTTCTTTCTTTCTTTCTTTCTTTCAATAGATATTTCAGTACTGGATCCTGGACAGAAAAGGCAGAAGATAAAGGACTGGATTGAATGTAAGGAAGTGTGCTGGGATTTCAACAACCATAATCTTTTCCATGAGATAAAAATTTACTCCTAAAAATGTCAGTTCTTTTCAGTGATTCTATACAGCTTAGAATAATGGTTCAATAGAAGTAATCTATTCCAGTGCCCCTCCCCATGCAAACTGGGCTAGATTTTCCTAAGACCCTATCACAGATTACTCTATGGCTCATAAGCCACAAGTTCCTTTTCTAAAAGGATTCCTTGAGCAGATATCTTATGACATCTTATGGTTGGGGAAGAAGATGGTAGGAGTAAGAGACTCCCAGTTTTAATCAACAACTTCTAAACCATTTCATATATAACAAGTTGTATGATGTCATCAGTACATTGGCCAATCACTCTCACCAGACTTGCCTTGCAGTCCCTTTCCATATTGGTGAATGAAGCAATAATTGCAGAGCTCCTTTTCTTTTTCATACCTACAAAGAAAATGTTTGAAACACAGTATTGTATCCTAAATTCCCACTAGAATTTGAGAAACATGGAAGACACGTCTCACAGAAGCCAAGAACACAACATATATTTGCCAGACACTGATGTATTCTGTGTCTTGACATTGGAACAATGACAACATAGTAGATTATGAGATCTCATTTATCAAGGTCAGGATTTTAGTAGGGCAAAGCAAGTACATTGCTGTTATCTTTTGTTTGTTTTTTGGTGTATCTCCTACTTTGGATTTGGTATGATCAAAGTAAAAAAAAAAAAGAATCAAATGCTGTAAGGCAGGGGTTTTCAATCTGCAATAGATTTCAAGGTTCCCACATAGATTTTCCATAGCTAAATAAAGAAATCCATTGTTATCTCAACATCATTGTTTGTTTGTTTTTTTAAGAATCTCATGCATTTTATTTTATGATTTTTAAATTATTCTGAGGAGTCCCATAGGTTTTATCAGCATGCCAAAGTAGTTTATGATACTCAAAAAGTTTTCAAACTCTTACTAAAAACGAAATAAAGCTCAGAAGGGGACACTGGCTTAGAAGCAAAACATGTGGCAAGACTGAAATGCTGCCAAAGGATGATGACTTCCAGCCAATTCTAGGGGCAGCTTTAGTGGCTGACCACATGGGAAGCCTGGGCCTATATGCTAATTCAGTAAAGATGAGAAGTGATTTTAGTTATCCCTGGACATATGTTCCATTGACACAATGCTAGACTCTGGACACAGGAACCTGTGATTCTAATTACCATACCCAATTCTAACTTAATTGGGCTTGAGAACTTTCATTCTTTCAGAAACATTAAAAAACTGTATGCAACTGTTATCACATGTAATATTAACTACAATATCTGCTTTCATCCAATTTTCTAGGGCTGTGGTATAGACCAGGCTCTTTGGACTCCACAATTTGTTAATTCTATACTCTGCAGGAAGTTTTTCATTTTACTTTCTTCTTTTTCGTTACAAGTAAAATGATTTTTTTTAATCAACCATTGTTCGGGTTGATTAAAAAGAAAAAAAATGATATTCAAACTTGGGCCAGTTATATCGAAGAGTAGGTTATATTGATGGCCATAGGGGAAGAGGAAGGGAAAGAGAGGAAGAAAGAAGTGCATCTTGATAGCACTTTCTATCCTGGGTACTGAGCCTTTAAGCACTTTACAAATATAATCTCATTTGAGACTCACAACAACCCTAGGAGGTATAGGCTATGATTAACCCATTTTCTATTTGAGGAAACTGAGGCAAACAGACGTTAAGTTCCTTGGGCAAGGTCATCCAGCTTGTATGTGGGTCTATTTAATCTTGACTCTTTCTGACTTCAGGCACAGTGCTCTATCCATTCTCCTGCTAGTTTTTCTTGAGGATATTTTAAAGGGGCCTGAAACCCTTTCACTACCTTTGATGGGCATTCTATCCTACTTGTACATCATCCCACAGCCCAATTAATTGAAGTGATATTCATTACATTCCCCCTTTCCTTTTATTTCAAATTGTAAACTTTCCCCTTATCATTGTAGTAGAATTGACCAAAAGGAACTATGTGAGCTCCATGATCTTTAAAAACCCACGCACACAATTGTGGGCACACAATATATATATATATATGTATATATAGGCTAATTGGGTGTTTATTGTTCTGTTGATAAAAGGGAGATTTGGTGTCTGGGCCTACTGGCATGATGTCACAAGATTGATTTTTCTTTGTCAAGCTTACTTTAAATGTGCTGATTCTAGATCGCCTCCAAATTTATGATCTAATTTGATGTGATTTAGCTCTAGTTATGAAAGGGACCGTAAAGTCATCATTAATCATTGATTATATCCAACCTCCTCTCAAGGTGACTTATGCTGCTCCCCCACTTGCCACATGACAATTGCCACATCATCTTCTAGGCAGCAGATAGGGCATCTCTCTGTCAGTAGTTTCAATATTCTGTTCACTTTGTGTTAAATACTTGTGACTGCACTTTTTCAATACTTGTCATTTAAAGGCCCAGATTCTGGCTGGCCACAGCTATGCGCCTAGTCGCTTCCTTCCGACTTGAAAGGGTTGGGAGGCTCCTTAACCCAAGCCCTGAAATTCAGCCAGGCCCTCACTCCTCTTAGCCCAGAAAGAGAAGCGACACTTATGATCTGAAGGCTTCCAGTCAGGGAGCTAGCTTCTCCAGCCTCCCTCGGAATTGATGGTTTTTAACCCTCAATAAAATAGTCCTATGTGGGTCCCACAATTCCCTTCCTCCACATTTAACACGCCATGTTCACCTATTCTGCACACTGTCCCATGTTTTGTCAGTGAATTAATGATCAATTAATCGCTAAATAGCATAAAAATAAACAAGATAAACATTTCCTAATTTTAACATCCTCTATCTTCCCCTATTTCCCAATTTTAACGTCCACTTTATAGTCAACATCAGAGGTACAGTAGATAGAAAGCTGACCTGGAGACCAGGAGAGTCCAAGTTCAAGGCTTGACTCTGAAAAACTGGCTGGGTAATGGACAGGGGGAGTCAATTTACCTCAGGCTTCTCTTTAAAACCGTCTGGGATTGTGGAGAAAATATCAATGTACTAAGGGCTAGGAATACAAAAAAAGGCAAGAGAGTCGCTGTCCTCAAGGATCTTATAATCTAATATAGAAGACAAAGTGCAAACAAATATATTCAAAGCAAGCTACACACACAAGATACATAGGAAATAATTAACAGAAACAATTAACTAAAATTCGGATGGATTGGAAAAGGCTTCCTGCAGAAGGTGGGCTTTTGATGCTGTTGTTCTCTTTCTCAGAGAGTAATCTGGTGCTGTGACATGCAAGTGAGTTGGGTTTAAGTGGGGACGGGCAGTTCAAAGTCACCAGTGTCACTTTCTCTCCAGAGCCACCTGCGTCCAATAGCCGCATATAATATCAAGAGGACTGAAGATGGCCCTGGATGCAGGGAGGAACCTTGGCCTTTTTAAGCTTTAACAGGTCTCAATTGACTGAATCAAAGTTCACTCAGTGATTAAGGCTAGGACAGGCAAGAAATGAGGCAAAGAAAGGCAAAAGAGGAAGGATTTTAGCTGGGATTTAAAGGAAGTCAGATGCTTGGGGTATAGAAAGGAAAGCGCCCCTAGCCAGAACAACCAGAGAAAATTCCCAGAGCCAACCATGGGACTAAAGGTAGTGGAATGGCCCGAAGATCAGTGACACTGGATCCAAGAGTCCGTGGCAGGGGTAAAAAGGGAAGGAAGAAAGCCTTCATTATTCTTTAGCTCCCAAGCTGTTGGTCCCTTCCCTTCAAGGTTACTTCTATCTGTTTTATTCATGTTCTTATATGCATATAGAAGTATTTTGTATGAACCGGTAAAGGGCATGTTGTCTCCATCATCAGGAGATAATCCCTTGATGTCAAGGACATTCACTTTTACTTCTCTACCCTCAGGACCTCTCAGAGATTTCAACATATCACATAAACTGTAAAAAAAAAAAAAAAAAAAAAAAAATTAGCTTTGTGCCAAAATGTAGTCATCTCTAGCATGGGAGATGAGGGGAAAGGAAAACAAAAAGAAAGCCAGATAATTTTATTATATAATTAAAAGCAATATCAAGTTGTATATAATAGATTTCTAGTTCCGTGTACAATCATCTTTTTTCCGATTCTGCTGTGATGGAAATGTTTATTTCTTAAATTCAGAATACAATATATTTTTTTTAAAATGCTACAACACAAACTTGATTGATTTAATATAATATGCTGACTTTCTGGGCAACTTTCTTTTTATTTTTAAATTTTCTCTTTAAAATATGATTTTTATAAGGGACCATTATTAAATAACTCTTCTTTACTTTCATCTTCTTCAAAGTGAAAAGCTCCTTCTTTATTTAGAGTTAAAATTTTGAAAAGCGAGATTCAGCCAGCTTTGCAAGCAGGTTCTTCAGAGATCTCCAGTAATTTTCCACTCCTTGCCTTAGCTATGGAGCCCAAACCTCCTGGTCACAAACCTCCTGTTCACGTGAACAGATCTGCTCACTGGCAAGTTGGTAAGTATCACAAATCTTTGGCAAATTGAGTTCTCTAATAGAATTAAGAGTGGATATAACCCTAATAAGATTATGACTAAATAGAGATCAATTTAGAAAATTGAATAAAGCAAAGTAAAGGGTCCAAGAAGAGAAGGTAGCTCATTTTGCTGTTACAACATAATTAATGACCACCTGACAGTGGAAAGAAGATTGAATCTTGGACAAGATGATGAGGGCTTCTTGTACTCTTTCCCATATACCAAATACCTAAGTGACCTAAAATAAATCACTTCCCTTTCTCGGCCTTCATTTGATGATCTGTAAAATACGTGAATGTAAATACCATGAAACCTATGATTGGAAATATAAATAACTATATAACATATAGGTTATAATAGGGATTTGAAGAACAGGCATGAGATTGGAAGGTGATTATCTACATTATCCACTTCCTGGAAGAGAGTAGATATGTAAGGTGCTGTTGTCTCCAGAAGCTGGAGATCGCTTTCTGGGAGGAGATCTGTTGTGTCAACTCAAATCTCTCAGACAGTTCTTCCTGTAGAAAACCGTTGTCTCCAGACAGTTGCCGTTAACTCTCTTCCAGAGGTGACTTCCCTGCCTGCAGAGAGCCATATCAAGCCTCGTCTAGAGCAGAGACTGACTTTTTTCCTCCCCGAGCTGCCCTCTTTATCCTCCCAGAGAATGGGCGTGGCATAATGCAAGGGCTTCTGGGAAGAACCACTTCAACCAATGAACTTGCTCCTCCCAAGCACGCAAGCTCTTCCCCAGGAATTCACAAGTCAAACTCCCAGGAAAGGCCGGAACTAGAAAATTGTCAAGTACTGACTTAGCACTTAGTAAAAACCCAATATCTCATTATCTCATTAGCACTTAGTAAGAACCTAACATAGATAGGTCCCAGGAAGTGAATGGCATCTCTTTTTGGACATGGGCAATTCAGGAATTTGGTTTAATTGTGAACATTTGATCCAAGGTTTATTTTTGTTTTCTATTCTTTCTCTCCCCCTCCCTCCACAATGTGAGTAGGTATTCATTGTTATTGATTAAAAATAGTTTAAAATAAATTGTTTAATCCAACTTCCTCATTTTACAGATGAGGAAACTGAGGTCCAGAGAGTTCAAGTGACTTTGTTATGATCACATAGAACACAAATAACAGAAATGGGTTTGGAAACCAGTTCTTTTGCATCTCTATCTTTAAGCTCCCTTCAAGATGTAAAAGTAGACTTTGTTGACTCTGGAGGAGGGAATAAAGCTGATGACTTTTTGTAGCTCTGCTTTGCTCAGATCCATTTCACAGGCAAGTCATCGCCCCGATGATGTCATTGTTCTTCTCTGGGAATGAAGCAAGAGGAGCAATAATCAGAAGATTGACCCAGAGGCCCGGAGAGAGTCTTGGTTCATCCTAAGAGATGCCTCCAGAAGCACCATCTTTGATGCTGTAATTCCCTCCCTGCTGTAAATAATTGCCTGTGCCCAAGAGTGCAGTACTAGTCTTTCCTTGAGGCTGCTGGAGTGATTTGCTTGGCTTCCTTCTTCTGTGCTACTCAGTAGGTGACATTTTTATTGCCTCCGCTGCGCTCCAGATGTAGATATTAAATTTGATGGAATTATGAAGACAATTGACAGAACACGATCCTGTTCTTTGCCCTTGTTCTTACTTACAGCGTTTTGCTCATCAGGAAATTCCCTTGCCTTAAAACCCAAAGTGATTTTTCTTAGGCACTTTCTCACCCTCCACGCGATGTTACGTGTAGGAGGGTGCCCTCTTGGCACTGGCACAGCGCTCTTCTGCGTCACAACTGTACCTGAAGCCTACATGGAGCCCGGTCAGGTGTGGATCAGAGAGGCGGAAAGCTCAGTTAGTGACCTGGCAATGAGACAAAGTGATGGATATGGAAGGAGACCATCTAAGTTTAAAGTCTCTGTTCTTCCACTTACTCTCCTGTGACTTTGGGTGAAGCCCTTAACCTCCCTAGGCCCAAGATTTTTTACTCTTTAAAAGGAAAGGGTGACACTGGCTAACTTCCATGGTCCCTCCAACTCTCAGCCTGTCTGGTCTTATGTAGCAGAATCTCAATGTGGAAAAAAATTCAGGACCGATTGTCTAAATATTCTGAATCCTCCTTGTTGGTTTACCCAACCAAGCTGGAAATCTCTATGAGATTACACTAGACTGAATTTCTGAGGGAATAAATAAAAAAGGGCTAAGTTAGAAAAGAAACTACAGTCCAACCCAGTGTAAGCTAATTAAATAACTAAGAACATGTAAGAAATGAGAAAAATCCATTCCTGATCTTCTGGACTCTCCCCCAAAATGGAATATTTCCACTACTACGGATAGCTTGTGTATGTATACATATAAAACATAGATACCATGCATGCTTATATTGAAAGTTTACAAAGTACTTTACAAATATTATATCATTTTATACTGACAAGAACCCTGGAAAGTAGGAGATAACATTCATCTCATATTTATAAATGAGAAAACTGAGACAAAGATTAAGTAACTTGCTCATCTAGGAAGTGTCTCAGGTGAGATTTGAACTTAGACCTTCCTGACTCCAGGTACAGCATTCTACCATACCTTCTAGTGTATTGAAGTCTCTTACGTTTTAGAATTTTTGGTAAGGATCTTAGATATTACCAGAGCAATTTTCAGAAAAGAAAGGGATGAAGGGAGAGAGAAAGAGAGGAAGGGAGAGAGAAAGGGAAGGAGGAAGGGAGGGAGGGAGGAAGGAAGGAAAGAAGGAAGGAAGGAAGGGAGGGAGGAAAGAAGGAAGGAAGGAAGGAAGGAAGGAAGGAAGGAAGGAAGGAAGGAAGGAAGGAAGGAAGGAAGGAAGAGGAGGAAGGGAGAAAGGGAGGGAGGGAAGAAGGAAAGAAGGTAGGAAGGAAGGAAGGAAGGAAGGAAGAAAGGAAGGAAGGAAGGGAGGAAGGAAGGAAGGGAGGAAGGAAGAGAAAGGGGAAGGGAGAAAGGGAGGGAGGGAGGGAAGCAGGAAAGAAGGAAGGAAGGAAGGAAGGAAGGAAGGAAGGAAGGAAGGAAGGAAGGAAGGAAGGAAGGAAGGAAGGAAGGAAGGAAGGGAGGAAGGAAGAGAAAGGGGAAGGGAGAAAGGGAGGGAGGGAGGGAAGCAGGAAAGAAGGAAGGAAGGAAGGAAGGAAGGAAGGAAGGAAGGAAGGAAGGAAGGAAGGAAGGAAGGAAGGAAGGAAGGAAGGAAGGAAGGGAGGAAGGAAGGAAGGAAGGAAGGGAGGGAGGAAGGAAAGAATATAAAGTAGAATTAATCACCAAGGTTCCTGGATAGAGATGTGAATTATATCTATTTTAAGTAAAATAACAGAGAGTTGAGCATGATCAACCAAAAGAAAAAACCACGACTGCTGAAATCAAGGGGGCAATAAGAAGTCAAGCCGCCCTGGACTGACCTCCTATCCTCCCCAAGCACAACCACAGGGGCCACAGGGACCCCGCCATTGTTCATTCAGCCTTCTCAAAGAGGCCCAATGGCATCAGGAGGGCCATGTCTCACCTTTCAAGTGAATCGGGATTTAAGTGAAGCGGAGCCTGCAAGGTCCTCCACTCACTCTCTCCTCCAGAGACCTGGGTCAGGAGGACAGGGGAATGACCCCAGATGCAGTGGGAGATGGTGACCTTTTCAAGCTAGACTTTCCCAAATTTCAGTTTGAGACAACACCCATTCTACAGTAACTGAAGGTGAAAACTGAGGCAAAAATGACCCAGTTTGCCTTCCCCAAATAATCCATCTGGAAGGGAAGGATCCTCAGATTCTCCAGCCAGAATGGAAAACCTAAGCCTGTGGACAGCAAACTAGAGCCTAGAACACCACAGCTCAGAACATATCAGAGAAGAGTTCAGAACAAGACCCAGACCACAGACTGTGAAGAAATAGCTTGGAAACAGATTTTGACAGTCTCATTATTTTAACTATTTCTAAGCCAGAGAGTTGGAACTCAGTGCTTAATGATTTTTAAGTTTGCATCTTCTACATAAAAGTTACACCTTTTAGAGATGGCTTGACCCTGTGCAGCAATCAACCAAACAGCCACCATGATGGGACTAATCTGACCTCGAACCATACATCTCCCTACTGTATCTTAATGCTCACTAGTCATTTACTTACATTTGTTGGAACAAATTAAAATAAGCCTCTTTTATTATATCTCATTGTCTTCCTGCAGTGAATTTCTGAAGCTTTATCTTGTTTCTAAAAGGAGGCGAATGGATGAAGGTTAAAAGAATTTCATTTCTCCTATTTAGGGAAAACCATTGTCTTCAAGCACACAATAAGCCTTAAAAAAAGGAGTAGGGATCAATTATTTTCACAGTCAATGAGAACAAGCAGAAATTATCAGATCGAGATGCAAGATTGTCTATGAAAGCTGTTTTCAATTACGGATCTGTTTGAAGGAATCAGATGGTATTGTTTTCTATTATATTTGCACCTGAAAAATGTATTATTTATAGTACATTTTGTTTTCTGTGAAAGTTTCTGAGAAATTCTTAAAAGGACATAAAAGATGGTAAAGAACCTAATTTTGGGGGCCGATATTGGAAGGAGGCAGGTTTTTTCACATGTGAATTGCCTACTGACCAGTATGATCCTCAAGATCCATGCATTTTGGAAAGTTAGCATTGAATCATGATCTTGAATTTCCCAAGCAGGTTGTCAAGCTGTAAAACACACTGGAAAACTCATGGATAAAAACACAGTCCCACGCCTTATCCATTAGAGTTAGATCAGTTTTTAAACTTAATTTTTATCATAATGATATACAATTCTCAACCACGATGATGAAGGATTGACTTTGTCCATTTGGGTAGCCTGGGCACTTTAGCCAATAGTTTCCCACCCTAACGATTTCATAGGATCACAGGATCACAGTTTCAAAGTAGGAGGGGAGCTCAGAGACCATGAAGTCTAACTCCCCATTTTATACAAGAAAAAAGTGAGGCTAAAGTGAAGTGACTTGACCATAATCATAAAAGTGGGATTTTAATTCAGGTATTCAGCCTTCTTTGATAAAAGAAATGACTATCAAGGTACAAAATCAAGACATTTCCTTTGATAAAGAGGCAAATGACAGTACCCACATCAAGCCTCAAACCATGAAGAGGAAGAATAATTATTTTGTGAGTAATTCAAGCCAAGGAAACATGCATTTATTGAGCTCCTCTTCTGTCCTAAGTTCTTTGAAAGCTGCTGAAGAGACACAAATCCTCATATGGATCTATGATCCCATCAACGTAGATTTTTTTTTTATCTAGTGGTGATATAGGTCACAATCCATATGTGCCTGACTTCTGTGCAACTGGTGTCCATTTCTTCCCATAGGTTCATCCCATTCCTGTCTTTGCCTCCTGTTTTCTCCTTTCGTATCCTTTTTATTTATTTTGCTTGTATAATATAATTTGCTCACATACATCATACTACTACTACTAATGATCCATTTATACATTGTTTTATAGAGTTAAGAGTCGTAAAACACTCTCTATATATTACCTTATTTGATCTTTACACTGTGAGGTAGATCATTATTGTAATTATATTTAACACATAAGTGTATACAACATTATTGTTGTTGTTGTTATTGTTATAGAAAAAAGCTTATAAGTTAAGTGGTTTGTCAAGGTCACACAGAAAGTGTTTGAAGCAGAATCAGTAATTAATAAACTCAGAATGTTGATACTACCTAACTTGATCATGTATGCATCCTGGCTAACTTTGCTGATGGAAGGGGGGAAAGTAGCTTCCCCTAATTCTTCCCTTTTCTATTCCCATCTTGGAGAAGAAAAATCAAGAGAAGTGGAGGAAATCAGGAGTCAGCTCTAAGATGAACATCATTTAATAACAAGAGGATATCATTCTTCTTAATACATGCTTTTCCTTTTCCTTTAAATTCCAGTGCAATCTGTCTTACAGATTCTGTCCTTTCCTCCTATTTCAGGATATCTAGATGGCTTAGAGTGTTGGACATGGGATGAGAAAAACTCATCTTCATGTGTTCAAATATGGCCTCAGACACTACCTGTGTGACTCTGGGGAAAGGACTTAATCATATTTGCCTCAGTTTCCTCATCTGTAAAATGAACTGGAGAAGGAAATAACCAACCACTCCAGTGTCTTTGCCAAGAAAAACCCAAATGGGATCACCAAGAGTTGGACGTGAGTGAACCAAAAATGATGTTGAATAGTAAACTCAGAGCTCCCAGATTGTGGAAGGTTTGTTTTCCCTTCTTTCTGCTCCACATTATAATATGCTCTGAAAAAAAAAAAAGGAAACATCAGTGGTTGCAGAATAAGTTCTAGATAAAGAGAACTCAATTCTAGTGCTACTCCTTTCTCTGAGACTCTAATTCCGATGCTATCCCTACTCTTATTTCACCTCTGAGTTTCCATTTTTCATCTTTAAAACTGAAAATGAACATGAATATAAATTCTAGACTACAATGTAAATTTTACTTGACTCTCAATGCAAACATTTATATTTGGATAAATATCTTCTCATTCTGAGGAAATATAATCTTCGTGAAGGATAGACCATTTGTTTTTGTTGGTGATGGTTTTTTCTTCTCTTTAAAGTTCCTTGCACATAGTAGGTGCTTTAATAAGTACCCAATTGAATTAAAGCTATTTTAGGTGATGGCATTTCTTTAATTTTCCATTCCAACTTCAGAAACATTTATTAGACACTTACCATATATGAAACATTACATATATCACTGGGGGAAGATACAAAGTTTTGGATCCAATCCTTATTGTATTTGTGTGAGCACAAAACATGAAGTGATGGGAAAGATGTGATCAAGTCCATGTGTGATCAGACAAGGTGATGGCCCAGTAATGGAGCAGGGATGAGAGCCAAGAGACAGAGTCTGAGTGCTAGGTTCATACCCTCAAGACATTAAATGCCGGAAGCCTCCAGAGCACTAAGTAGATGAGCCACAGAGCTTTTCTAGAGCCACAGCGGGGAGAATAGTGTGGCCTAAGGAGGCTTGGAGAGTTTGTGGTCTGCACTGATGGAGGGAGGACCCATATAAACGAAATCCCATTTTAAATATTTATCTCACCCACAGCCAGTATCAGAGATGAGCAAGCAAAATGCTCCATGTTGGACGGAAGCTTTAAATTCAGGCTTCCCTGACTGTGATACTGGCTACCTTTCTCCAATTCACCCTAACCCCTAAAAGGTACCCAATATTAGCAATGGAGAGTTGTGGAAAGTGGAGTTTTGTAAGGAAAGGCCAAACTGAAGGATTCTGGGAAGCAGAAGTTCAGGAACTCTGGAGTTCTTACTATAAAGAGGGGCTTAGGGATCCAAATATTTACCTGGAATGGGGATCTAGGTCAAGTATAAAATAAGCTCAATTAGCCGGAGCCTTTTCTGAGTCAGCGTTAGGCTTACTAACGATCTGCCTGGGCAGAGCTTGGGGTTTGGCTGAATCCATCAGCTCAGGAGCATTGCTGCACTGGATAGATTCATGGCTGCCCTTCCTCCTCCTACCAGCCCTTTCCCACCTCCGCACCATGCAGGTAATAAGCATCATTTACCCTTTTGGAGCTTCTTACTCTTTTAAAATCTAGTTTCTTTTGCTAGTTTGATCTTTCTATTGAGCTTTGTCTCCAGATAAAGAGGAGCTGGTTTTTATTTACTTTTGAGAAAGTGTTTGCCACAGAGAAAATGGTCAAGGAGAAAAAATGAGAAGGCTTGCTGATATTTTTCAGAGGATAATATAGAGCAGAGAGGCTAGTCTCTGCTCTGCTCAAGGAGGGCAAGCTCTCATCTGGGGCCTTTGAGCTTATTGAATTAAATGAATATTCAACAGGGCTAACTCCCTGAAATAGAAAATAGAGAATGGACAAAAGTGTTTCCAACCACCGGAAGGGCCCTGAACTTTAAAGAGAAAAATGGTCGATCTATATTAAAACTATTTGGCAACACAAAGAGGAAATAAGACATGGAGAAATAGGGTGCTCTAAGACTATGGAGAGGAACAATCAGCAACAAGAACAATAATAATATCTAATATTTCTACAACACTTTGAGGTTTGAAAAGCAGGAAAGTGAGTATTCACCTAGCACAGAAGAGGAAATTGGGGCAGAGAGGCAATGGCTTGCCCATTGATAAAGCTAGTGTCATCCGAGGGGCCTTCAATCTTATCTCGACTCCCAGTTCAATGTTCTATCTACTATATAATTTAGTTGCCTCCTTAACATCAGATAAAAGCTTTTCGGTCTAAGTCCCAAGAAGACATATCTTCTCTAAGTTTTGTATCTCAACCAGTGGCTATAGAAAAGTTTCATACCCAGCATGCACTTCATGTATTTGTTAAGTTGAATTAAATGAAATTCAACTTGTCAACAGCTAACCCACGAAGTGTTCTGAACAAATCAACAATGTGGCCATGTCTGTGCATTTGAAAGATTTCGTGGACAATAATATGAAATATAGATAAAAGGGAGAAAGAATGGAAGTCAAGAACCTTACCAGTGGGCCGGAATTAAGATGGTAACAGTGGAAATGGAGTGAAGAACTACTTTCAGAGATCGCACAAAGGTGAATTGTATAACCTTTGATTGCTGATCGGAAATGCAAGGTAGAAGAAAACAAAGAATCAAAAATAATGGTAAGGCTGGAACTTGGGTAAACTGAGTAAATGGTGGTGCTGCTGACAGAGTTCATAAAGTCAGGAGGAGGAGGAGCAGGTTTTAGGAGAAACAACCTCAGTTTGGGCCCTTTTGAGCTCAAGATGCTTTGATTTCTTGCTTATTAGGTTTCTGTGTTTATTCATCTTGAGTAGAGAATAGTTAACTAATCTGTTCTGACATTTTAATAATTTGCTTTGGTGGAAAAGGCATAATCAAGTATAAAAATGTCTTAAATACTTTGTATGTCAAGTGACCAAGCCAATCCTGACACCATCCCTTAGGCCCGGCTCCTTCCTGACATCAGGCAGCTGTTTCTGCTGAGGGACATCTCCTTCAGGGCCAATTTTATTTCAGCATCAGCAAATGACTCAGTTCCACAGGGAGTCTTTTCTTATTAGCAATATACAGAAAAAAATATATAAATAAAAAACCCTGCTGCTGGACAAGCATTAAAGCTTTTTGGGTTTTTTTAATGAGGTTTTCAATATGCTAATGCATTTTAGGGTTTCATAAATAGAACTGCAAAAATGTAAAACACATGGGACATGCTGCTCCTGAGCTTTGCCTTGTAAAATTCCTCATGAATGTTTCTGCTCCTCAAAGAGAAATGAGATCTAATGGCACGAAGGAGAAGATAGAACTGATAGTCGATTTACAAAGTACAAGTGGCAAAGGTGACTTTCAAGATGAGTCTGGAGGTTTCCAAAGTAGCACTGAAACCATCAAATAGGATGGACATCACATAGGACACATTAAGAGTCAAAATAACATAGAGAAGGACAGTTTGATGAATGATCTGCTCACTTTGGATGTTTTTAGCCATTTTCTGGCCTCAACACCAGAACGGATGTGCATTTTCCACTAACTCATAAAGCCCCAGTCTTCTAAGGTACCGGCTCAGGTGGTACTTACCTGGATCTGTTATCCCCTCCTCTCTGTGAGCTAAGCCAACTGGAGCTGGAAGATCTCTGCACATGGAATGGTGTCAAAGCTCTGACAGGACTGAGCAGATGTGCTGTCAAGCTTTGGCCCTGGCTGAGCTGAAGAGCCTCATAAATACTGCAAGGCTCCTTTACTTCCCAAGCCCATGGTTCAGGCCAGTTTCCAAATCTTGTCATTCACTCTCCCTAAATTCTCTCAGCAGTTTCAACTACATGTTCAAAGAATTAGTGAAACCATAGATGAGCATTAGACATAATGACTTCCCTGCCTTCCTCGAGCTCCTGCCAATTTCTACTAGCCACATCTCTCTCTAGCTCCTCTCACATCTGCTCTCCAAAACAACCCTAGAAATGATAAAACTTTAAAAAAACAAATAAAAAGACTCAAAATCTATTGGTTTCACCCAATAAAAATCCAAGTAGTGGATGCACTAGTGGGGAGTTTTGTTTTTTATGACTTCAGACAGCCTCTAAAATTGCAATTCAGATAACCTTCTGAATTTATCAGAATAAATTTTAGAAATCAAAGCTACCTTTTTTTTTTCTGAAAGCTTGTAAGCATGAGTTCATGTGGGAATAGGGAGCAAATAGGCAATAACCTAGAATATCAACTGATATCTTCCTTACAATTATATTCCCCAATTATATACCAGAAAAACAGAACATTGAAGAAACAGACAAATGTTTATAAAAAAAATAAATGCCATGATTAATAGAAGATAAAATTGTGATCTTAAACACACACTTTTACAAAAAAAAAAATAAATAAATAAAACCAGAGACCAAAATCATGGATTAATTTTGATACAAATGGAACCTTGCATAAAATTTGTCAAAATGTTTATTGAATTGAATGGAGCTAGAGGGAAGGAAAGAGTTGAACTGCGTAAATTACCTAAAGGTTCAATGTTATGTAACATTTATTAAACACCAGCATAATGTTTTAGTCAGGCCAATAATGAATCACATGAATGCAAACTAGGGCAATAATGACATGAAAGTTTGGATGAAGTTACAGGTGTTGATTGAATTCAAAAGAAATAAACCTGACACTTTATAGTGAATGATAATTTTTGGCTCGTACAGTTCGATTCCGCTTCTTGACCTAAGTGAACTATAGTTCTAACCTTTACTCAAAAGTATACAGAACAATCCAGAGTCAAGATTTGTCACATGGCCAATCATCTCAAGATGGCTTTTACTGTGGTTCTACAGGTAACTGTAGGACTACAGGCAACTCAACAAATCTTTCATTGACCCCACACAACTTTAAGAATAAGATGTAGAAAAGTTGCTAAACATATTGGGGGCAAATAGAGTTTCTACACTTCAACTTCCCTCTTCAGACAAGATCATAGATTTTAAATTTTTTTGATGTTATCACACTACCCAGATTCTAATTTTTAACCAAGTAGTGAAAATAGTACCTCCTGCATAAAATAAAGTATACCTGTAAACTACTCTGTCTTCAAACATCCTTTCTTATGTGCATAAAATAGAGGCGGTTTTTCTAAACAAGTAATTTTTTTAAAAAATCACTAATTTAAAACATTTCATTAGGAAACATGAAGAATATGGTATAATGAAAAGAGCTCCAGATTTGGGATTAGGTCTTAAATTTAAATTTTGGCTCTCTAAATTATGGAAATTTTGACTTTGAGGAAGTCATTTTTCTTATCTGATTTTCAGTTTCCTCATATGAAATATGGTGGGTGGTAGTTGGAGGGTTAGATCAGATAGCATCTAAATACAGATAATTTTTAGCTCCAAATCTATGATCCTTTCATCCTATGGAAGAAAAATTAGCAGAAGATTTAAAAAAAAACCATGAAAATTAGCATCATTTTCCTATTGAGCTTTGATGATTTCATCTAAAGCAAAAAGAAGATTTCACAAACATTTTTCTTTCCTGTCTTTTTATAGATACAATCAACACTATTTTCACAGAAAGACTAAATAGATTCCATGGCAACCATCTTGTTCTGCAAACACATAAATCAATATACCTGAGTTACATTACTCAAGACCTTTTCATTCCATTCAATTGGGTTTCTAGTTTTAAAACCGTTTTCAATTATTTCTTTGCAAATTAGGGGCAATGTCAATAATCTTTTAGCTAAATGAAAGTTTTAGGATTGGGGAAGTAGAAAAGCCATATGTAGAAAGGATAGCAATTATTTACCCGAAGAAGTATTTCACTTACTCAATGCCAATTGGTTAAGCCCTTTTATTATTCAAAGTAGTTCTTACCTTAGTAAAGTACAACCAAAACATCAGTCTGCTCCTAAAATAGGGCCTAATAGGGTTATTAGGCTATTCAACCAAAATAGCAGCTAATTAGATCTTTAATGAAATGGGATGAATGGAGTCATTCAATTGGATCTGAGGTTCTTTATCTCAGAAGTAGAAAACTACTTCAGGTTTTCAAACTTTATTTTCCAATTTAAGAATTTTTTCCCCTTTGTAACTGAATATGGGGGTCATGAAATTATGATTTTTTCAGTAAATATTTGATTTGTATATCTGTTTTATAATGCTCAATTCCTATGCATAAAATTTCTTAGACAAAAAGGGGTTCTGAGTAGAAAAAAACTTAAGAAGCCCTGGTCTAAATGAATAAGAGGTCAAATGATATGTGGAGAATCACACAGCTAATATAAGGAAAGATATGAACCCATATCACTCACACTGTCTTCCTTTATATAATGGGAAAACACTTCCTTAGTGGGTTGTTTGTGAGAATTAAAATAGGGAAACCTTAATGATGACATATAATTACAAAAATGGAAATCTTGTTCTTATCACTCAATGGAAGTGGAATGTAATTATGAAATTAGTTTATTTATATAACGCTAATCATTTGGAAGATGAAAAATGCCATAGGAATGACCAAATGTGTGAAATTTCTTTTCATTCGGATAACAATAATATTGTCACGGGCTAATAAGATTCAAAGTTGGAAAAAATTAGCTGTCTTACTTCCTGATTTTATAAATGTGGAAAATGTCACTCAAGGAGAAATCAAATGTCTCATCCCATATGACAAAGTTAGTAAATAGTCAAACTGGAAATTAGATCTCTGTCTATTTTAGAGCTTCTTGATACGTACTTGGCCTTATTTAGGTACCCAGTCTTTAAACACAAAAACTCACCTTTGAGTGAGTGAGACAGACCAGGAAAAGCCTTCTGGAAAAAGTAGCCTTGGATCTAAATCTTAAAGGAAGTCAGAAATGCTAAGAGTTGGAGTTTGGAAGAACATCTAATGAGGATGTATGGCTGAAAAAGTTTTAAAATCTCTAATGCTAAGCAAAAGTGAGTCATTCTAATTTTGTGGAAAACCATTTTCTTTTACAAACTCTCAGCAGAAATTGAGGCTAATCTATATCTCACTGAGAATCTCATCAACTTTCCCAAGTAGCCCAGGCGCTGCTTAAGAAGCTAAATGAGAAAGAATTTCTGGTGGCCTTCAGAAACATTTTGGTTAGCTCTAAATATTAGGCAATTCCTCCTCATCTTAAGGAAGAACATGCTTTTTGGAGAATGACTGAATAAGTTAGGATACATGGATGTGGTGGAATATAAACAAATGATCAGTAGGATGATTTCAGAAAGACCTGGAGAGACTTACAGGAACTGATGCTGACTCAAGTGAGTAGAACCAAGAGAACGTTGTACACGGCAACAAGATTATGTGATGATCAATTCTGCTGTTGAAAACAGCAAGGTGATTCAGGCCAATTTGAATAGACTTGGGATGGAAAGAGTCATTTGCACCAGAAAGAGGACTGTCTGGGACTGAATGTGGATCACAATGTAGTATTTTCACCTTTTTATTGTTATTTGCTGGGTTTTTGTTTTCTTTCTTATTTTTTTCCCTTTTTGATATGATTTTTCTTGTACAGCATTGATGGGGATGATAGCCCCTTTAAGATTCCTTTCCTGATTTCTAACTTTCTTTGGGACTGATCTTTGATTTCAAGATCTGGTCAAAACCACCCTTTTGTATCCCTAAGGAAAAGATCCGTATGTGAGCCAGTTTGGGCTTGTACCCAGCCCCCACCGGATCTGAGCTGACTTGGATTTTTCTCAATCCCTGCTCAGGTTTCCCCAAAACAGTTTCTTCCTTATCCAAAAAGCCCACCAAGAATTCGCCCACTGCCCTAGGCTTCTTGAAGCAAATAAAAGAGCCAAGGTAGAATCATCCCTTGGCGGAGAGTTGAAAGATGCCAGCATCACAGACTCTCTGTCCCACCACTTTTGGTGTATTTCTTCCTTTATCTAATGCTTTTTACCAACCATACTTTACCCTTACTTCCAAACCCTGCAATAAACATCTTTTTATCAATCTAGGTTTTCGGGCCTGTAAATTCATTTACAGGGGACTCTTGCTGCCACTAGACCTCATTTAACTGTGTATCCTTGTGCCAAATCCAAAGGGGTTGCAGGGGAGCTCCATTTGACTCCCTGTACCCCAATCCTGCTGCTAGACCACAATTAATCCTAATTTTATTGAGGTATAGACCTCATCATTAGGTATTTACCTCATCAGCATGATAAATGTGGAAATATGTATAGAAGAATTGCACATGTTAACATATATTAGATTACTTGCGCTTTAAGAGAGGGAGCAACATTTGGAACACATGATTTTGCAAGGATGATTGTTGAAAACTATCTATGCATATATATGTATATATGCATACATATATGTATATATATTTATACATATATATGTATAAAATTAAAAACTCAAAAAATAAAATAAAACAAAAAAAGGGGGGAAATAAATATGCTTTTTGGTAACTCCCATCTATCGTACCTAATTATGACATGCAGGGACCAAGCAGAACACATCCCATCCTTTTTCCCAAATTATATTCTTCTACAACTCTTTCCTTCACCAATTTCTTCAGTCCTTGTATAGTAATCTATTATATCCTTCAACTTTAAGAATCATCTTATTGTCTGATTCTTCTTGTGCAAGAAAATAACAAAATAACATATGTTGTATTTAACATATACTTTAACATATTTAACATGTATTGGTCTATCTGCCAATGGGGTGGGGGGGATAGGGGAAAGGAGGAGAAAAATTAAAACAAAAGGTTTTGCAATTGTCAATGCTGAAAAAAAAATTACCCATGCATATATCTTGTAAATAAAAAGCTATCATAAAAAATTGAAGCGATAAAAAAAAAAGAATCATCTTACTGCTTTCGATAGTAACCAAGCCACAGGTATAGTTCTGTAGGTAAAAAAGCTTCTATTACTGGTTCTGTTTCCTCCAATGTAAACTTCATGGCTAGGAAAATTAATTACATGGCTGGAATATTCTTTCCAGTTCTGTCTGTGAGATTTACTTTCTGCTAAAGCTCCAGAGAAGGCTCTTCGCCTCTGAGGGTTAGTGGTCTCCACTCACAATTTCCTATCATTACATATCATTAGAAAGAGTTATCAAGAAGCCATAAAGGGTTCCATCTGCTTACTTGTCATGATCACTTTACCAAACCATGACAAGAAAGCTCCTGATTATCTTGCTCACCACTTTCGCAGTAGATTAGACCAGCTCAAGAGTAGGCTCAAAAGGCCAGGTTTCTTTAATCAACGAAGGTGCTTAAGAGTAGATGTGGATAAAAATAAAAATCAGGACAGTAAAACTCTAGAAGAATTAGATATTTGAATTAATAAATGAAAGAATACAGGCACTAAGCTGTCATTGTGGGCAAAGCACTGTGATAAGCAGAGCCTAGAAATAGAAAAAACCCCACTCTCAGGGAACTCACCCTCTAATGAGGAAGATAATAAATATGGAAGGTTCAGCTGCAGAGCAGATGGAAAAATCAATCCCATGATGAGCAAAAGGTAATACCTCTTCTTTCATGTCATTTCCACTGATAAAAGTCACATCGATCTCTGGGCTTGAACCACTGGCCAGGGCCAATATCTGTGACAAGAACCTAATCTTGGCCCTTGATGGCTGTGCTGGAGCAGCTTCAGTAGGTGTTGCTGGGTTCATTTCCATGGGAGATGCTTCCCTAGAGGATACCCAAGAATAGTGGGCTGGAAGGATTGCAATTCCCAAAGCTTTGGGCTCAATTCTTTTTGCTTAAGTTTCAGAAAACATGAATTAGGACACCCTTCAAAGCTTGAAAGATAACTTTAAATAAATAATAAAATATAGTGCATACATTTTTTAAAAGTAGGAAACTTCTGGAATTTGCTATTCCTAAAAGAAGAACAAACTGGAGATTCATGTAAGAACGCCCCCAAATTGCCCTCAGTCTTGCCCTCAAAACTACTCACAATAATTCTCATTAGTCTCCACTGCCTGATAATTTCCTTCTTTAGAATGACCAAGATTTGATCATATAATCTATCACAGGGAAAATTAAAATTATTTTCTCCACATAAAAGTCATCATATCAAGAAGATATCAAGTAAGAAAAGTTTAAAATCTCTCAAATGCATGAACAATCCCAAAGTCCCTTCTCTCCTGCTTCCATCCCTTAGCTGCCAGGTAGATAGTGTTATAAGGCCCACACTCCTGATTACCAACACTAACTTCCCCTAAGTAGAAAGCTACAGAACAAGCTAGAGGATGGTCTCTAGGAGATGAGCACTAAATTTGTTAATTTAAATATATCTTACCTCTAGACCGGTTTATATTTCCTAGTTTTATGGTTGCAGCATTTCTCAGAAAAGCCACAGTATCTAATACTGTGCAGTTCTATTGAGTTCAACATCTTTCCTTACCAGATATGGAAATAAAACAAAATAGCTGCACAGAATATCTGAAGTGCTACAGAGCCTTAAATTTGGAGAGTGCACTTCCACCATAGTCAACAAAAATCATTTTCATCCACTTCCATTTTTACTTCTTGCTATGTCATGTCAATGTTTCTTTTTCATGTCAACCCCAAAATCTGGGTACACTGGAAGGATGCTGAAAACATCCCATGATGGCAGATAAAACATAGGGTTAGGGTCAATTTTCCTTATGTACTCTTCCCCCCCACATATGCACCCAGCCCTCCCCATGAACTTTAGTAATTCACTATTTTTTCTGAAAAATTGCTGCTGCAGTAGTTGGGATTCTTAGTAGAAATTATTCCAATTAAGCACCAAAGTCAGGAGGACCTGAGTTCAAATTCAGCTTCAGATACTTTCTAGTTAAATGAGCCTGGGCAACTACATAACTTTTGTCTGCCTCAGTTTCCTCATGCATAAAATGGGGATGAAACAGCACCCACCTCTCAGGGTCAGTGAGGGGATTAAATAAGGTAACATTTGCAAAGCACTGTTTAAATTGTAGCTACCATTATTACTTCTTAAAATATTAGTGTAGACCAAAGAAATAAAATAGAAGAGTAGTTACTAACCTCTAGCCACCGATTTCCTCTGAAATCTTATTTATTTGAGGAGATCCTTTAGCTGTTGTGGCATTTTTTCCCATAATACTTATTCTTTGTGAGCCAGCAAAATTCTCTTGGGCAAAGTAGTTTATTTTTATATCTTTTGACTTTGTTTCAATGAGAATCCTGTAAAGAAACAAAACCTCACTGAGTATTCATAAATGCTACCTTAAGGAGACAAAAAATCTACTTTTATTGTGATTTTTCGATCTTTTTTTCCTTTGGAGAGTGCATCTGTCTTTTCAACTGCTCATTAGTTGCTTACAGAATAGCCAAGGAAAGAAGAGCATGTTCTAGGGATTAATAAAATAGGTGAGGTTTCTCTTTGTGTTGCAAATATCAGTTTTGACAGATTTTCAAGTGTAAATGTCAAGGATCTCATGAAACAAGGGGAAAGGGTTTTAAAGAACAGAAATGCTGAAAAAATTCAGCATCAAATTTAATAAAGAAGTTTATGCTGTCAGCACATGATAGAAAAAGAAGAATTTTAATTAATTCAATAAATTGTGCTCTTTCTCCCCCTCTTTACCAAGGTTGACAAGGGAAGGAAGACAGAAGTAGGTCATAGCCTCTGATGACAGAGCACTAACAGGTGACAAAGTGTTATAAGCTTCCTATTTCTATTCAGAACAAAGCTCAGCATCTCTGCCATCATTTTCCCTTCTAGAAGCTGATCTCTATTTAGCCTTTTACAATGAAACAAAATAAAATCAAATCTCTTTTGTTAGAGATTTATGCATTTTACAAAGGGGTCAGAGGAAGTTTAGAGTAATATTTGTCAGGAAATAATATGAATAATATCTATTAATCAAGGTAGAGAGCCTTTGCATGACAACAATCCAGGGGAAGTTTTCCCTACATTTGGTTTCCATTTCAGGGGCTTCCAGAGAAGCAGCATTAATTGGAATTTTCCATTAAATTAAAGGAACACGGATAGCTGTGAGAACATGAGCAAGTCACTTAATTCCTGATTGTCTCAGTTTCCTCATGCCTTAAAATGGAGATAGTAATGGGACCTACATCCCAGAGATGTTGTAAGTTAGAGGGATAACTGTAAAACTCTTAGCACACTGCCTGGCACATAGCATGCATTATAGATATGTCAGCTGTTCCTAGATATTAGGAATCCAAAGACAAAATATAGAGTCCCTGTCCTCCAGGGCTTACAGATTGTCGGTTGAAATGCATGAGAAATGGAGCAATGCACAGAGCTTTAGACTTGGAAGAAGGAAGACCAGAATTCAAATCCTACCTATGACACTTACTAATTGCATGACCCTGAGGCTATTTTATCATTATTAAAATGGGATTAATCACTGAAGCTTAGATATCATGTTTTGCCCATCTAAAAGATCAGACATCATCTTCATGAGATCATTGGTCTTTTTGGAGAACAAAGCACAAACCGCAATAACAACATTAAATGGTAATCAGTTTATATACATATATGGTAAGTATACAAAAACAAGACAATTTTAAGGGTAAGACACTAGCAATGGGAAGAGATCAGGAGAGGTCTCTCTCCCTATGAGACATTTGACTTGAGTTCTAAAGAAAACTGGGTCTTCTAAGGGGCAGAGGTGCAGGGGAAGTAATTTGAGGCAAGTCTATACAAAGGTATGGAACCACAGAATAGAATCTCATGTATAAACATAGAGTAAGAAAGCCAGTTTGGCTTGATCTCAGAGTGTGGGAAGAGAATGAATATAGATTAAGCCCCAAAAGCCCAGTACTTTACAGAAACAATAAAGTGGTTAAACTTCAATTAAACAGATTCTCAATTAACCAAGATCTGCTCTACATTTTGGTTGGGAGAGGGAGAAACAATCCATAAACTGATAATGATTGTGATTATGATGAACATGGGGATGGGGATGGGGAGGATGATGACCATTTGTTACTTAAAACTGAAACACACATTTTAGGAGGGAAGTGTCAAATAAGTGGCCCATAGGTTAAATGCAGCTCATAACACTTCTTTTTTTATTTAATGGTTTTTATTTACCAGATATATACCAGAAAGAAGAAAGAAAAAAAGAGAGAGAGAAAGAAAGAAAGAGAGAGAGAAAGAAAGAAAGAGAGAGAGAAAGAAAGAAAGAAAAAAAGAAAGAAAGAAAGAAAGAAAGAAAGAAAGAAAGAAAGAAAGAAAGAAAGAAAGAAAGAAAGAGGAAAAAAGAAAGAAAGAAAGAGAGAGAGAAAGAAAGAAAGAGAGGAACAAAGAAAGAAAGAGAGGAACAAAGAAAGAAAGAGAGGAACAAAGAAAGACAGAGAGGAACAAAGAAAGAAAGAGAGGAAGAAAGAAAGAAGAAGAAAGAAAGAAAGAAAGAGAAATAAAGATAAAAAAGATATATATGTGTATATATATATTCATGCATGGGTAATATCTGGTAAATAAAATATGCACTGGGTAATTTTACAACATTGACAATTGTCAAACCTTTTATTCTAATTTTCCCCTCCTTCCCCCCTCCCCCAATGACAGGTTGACCAATACATGTTAAATATGTTATAATACTTCTGAATGTCACTGAACCAATGTAATTAAAATATAATTGGAAACTATTTTAAATAAAAAAAATTAAACTATAAATCACATTACATTTTAAAATTAAACTAATATGCAGCCTATGGAGAATTTTATATAGATATAGATTTGAGTCTGATACCATTGTTTAATATTGTATTAAACAACATGGGAATTGAAAAAAAAAGTATAGATTAATCCTGTGAAAATTTGGCACGTCCAAAAAAAAATCACTGTCCTAATATGACTAACCACAGGTAAAAACATATATATATATATATATATATATATATATATATATATATATATATATATATATATATATATATATATATATATATATTTTAATGTAAGTATTACCCATTGTATATGTAGCTACAAATTCCCTGGTTTTGGCTCCTCCTTTTTTTTTTAATTTTTGAAAGGTCTCACCCACTAATAGGCTGGTTTCTTCATTGTCACTGAAGTAATCAAGATCCAGTTCTATGGTCCCTATAGAGGGCTACACCACCACTTATAGAGTCATCCCAGATGAAAAGCTGTCAGGATCTATTTCAGAATCTCTCCACAAGCCATAATTAGCCTCCTGAGGCACACTCTTTCTACCCTAGTCTTTGGAAATACAGGGTGAAAGCATTCTTCAAATATCTAACATCAAAGTAGGGTATTTCCTTTTATGTCTACTTCCTTTTTTATAGATTCAATTAATATTTAGAAGATAAAACAATTGTCTAGATAGTTTTATCTCATATCTTTCAAATGATGTGTTATAACTGAAATCTAGCAATTTATGAGCAAATATATGAAAGTGATAATGATGATGATATAGCAAATTATTATTTGAAATACGCTCATTAACTTTGTATCTTAAAGCAAACACGAAGGACAAAATACAAAGCGAGATTTTAAACCATAAGGCTAAATCATAACAGAGGTATAAGATGAAACTGTGGCACATGTACATAATTAGAAACATTTTTTTTAAATATCAAGAAATTTAAAACAAAAACATCCAAGAACCGCCCAATCCCAACCCCCATATAATCTATTTCCAATATTCACTGTTTCTTTTTTCCTGACCCAGACAAAGAAAGAACTTGAGTCCCTGTGATCCAATTCAGAAGTTTCGGACCATGTCAGGAGGGTTTAACATTTTTCTGTCAGGAAAAAAGAGGAATAAGAAAAAGAAAACAGAAAGAAGAAAAGATCTATCTTGTGAGTAGTGGCAAAAATATGCTTTATTGGCATTAATGTTGACATGCTTCTGATCCCTATGTATTAAAAGGTTCCCTTGGCAGTCTAAAAGAGCAATATTGCCTAAGGAGGCGGTAAGTTATAAAACTCTTGAGGGTTCCTCCAGCTACCCATGGGAATGGATGACCCCATGTTTATGAATGCTGTAGAGGATTCGGACACAGGTTACCCTGAGTGACTGAATGTCCTTATATAAAGATAGTTGATGATGGTGGTAGTGATCTTAAGCCTGATACCATTTCCATTGGAATTCTGGGAATCTAAGATCAATGCTGGTGATTGTAGCTGGTCCTTCTCTGTATTCTCCCAGCACCTAGCAAAATCTTTTGTAAATAATATCTTAAACAGTAAATGCTTGGTGAATGAGAATCAGAGGCAAGTTCTTCTGACCTTTTAAAGTAATTAAGGAAATGCGCAAATTAATCATTAAAAACATCTTATATCACACTATTGAAAATAAAATGCCTATATCGAAGATAGACCTGAAGTAATTTAAATAAATAATTATAACATCAAACTGTCCAAATACTAGTACATATGTGCCATTTAAAGTAAATATGTCCCCAAGGGATTAGGAATATTTAATATACAAAAGTTTGTACAAAATTTGAAGAATTCAACTATTGAACCATTCCTGCCTCTTTCCTACCAAAACAACCACCACCACCACCTCCACCACTACCACAACTCCTAAGAAATGAATGACACAATTGAATGATGCTGTTCCTGTACAGTACAATGGAAAATCCCAAGGGGATGAATGTAAATGACAGGGAAAAGCAGTTTGCTGAACAAATAATGGAATCCTTGGGATAGGTAACCACTCTCTTTTAGAATTCAGAATCAATGAAAAAAAGTGAAACAGAACTTAGTCTGAAATGTGCCCTAGATTCTGGAAAAGCATTTTTCAAAGGGTTAAGGAAAAATGTCGATAGGATCCAATGCTCTTATAGTCAGAGGCAAGTCCATAGTCTAGAAATGCAAAGCTCTCAATAATGAAATTCTGAAATACACAAATGCAAAGGAGAAAGAAAAAGAGAACAAAAATGAAGAGCAGAGTCTTTTCTTCATGAAAAGACTACCATGGCTATATATGGAAGATACTCTCAGAAAATGGAAGTCAAAGAAGAATGAAGACAAAGGAATTGCATATCATTGAAAAAATAGTGTAAAGAATAGTAAAGAACAGATTAGCCACATGGCAATAGATGTTCTTATTTATCAAAGAAGGATAAGAATTACTATTCAGATGGATAAGTCAATAAATGCCAGAAAGAATGCAGAAATGTTCTACTCATTTCTACTTTTTCTTGAGGGTAAAGTTACTTGGGCTAGAAAGGACAGTCCAAAAATGATAATGGAGTTAAAGTTGAGATACATGAGAAGATGATATAGAAGCACTTTGTTACCTAAATGATTGAGTCACTAGATACCCTGAACTCCATTTCATGATACTGAAAAGACTATCATGTGATTGTTGCTTTTTTTATCGGTGATCTTTCAAAGGTCAGGAAGCGGTCCCACAGAATTGGAGAAGACAAATATTCTTCCATTAAAAAAAAAAAAAAAGGTAAGAGGGTAGAAACTGAATTACAACCCAGCAAACTTCTCTTTTCTGCCTGATAAAATTACATAGCATACTATTAAAGTGAGAGCTTCAAAATATTTAGAAATGGAAGTACTGATCGCTAAAATCCAATATAGCTTCACTGAGATCCCATCATACCAGATTAGCCTTATTTCCTTTTCAACAAGGTAAGCCGACTAGTAGATTGGGAAAATGCTATAGAAATAATATACTAAAATTTCAGCAAATTATCTCATTTTATTCTTGTAGGTAAAGCAAAGAGACATGCTTTACATGGTGATGTGAGAAGATAGAGTCAGACAGGTTGAATGCTTAGAACCAAATATTAGCCACTAATGAACCAGAGTCAACCTGAAATTAGATTCTTATTAAGTGTCCCCAGGACTTCTGCTCCCTTGTCAGGAAGCACTTTTGTTAATGACTTAAATAAAGGTATCAATGGCAAATTTGTCAAATGTAAAGGTGAAGCTGAGAGGACTTTTACATGATAGTAAAGATCCAAAAGATCATAACAAGTTATAAAAAAAACCAAATCAGATAAACTGAACATAAAGAAGGATTTAATAATACATACACATGCACATATGCTTGTATGTATTTGTTGTAAAGTGCTGTTGTCTCCAGAAACTGCCAATCGCTCTCTGGTCTAGAGGAGAGACTTCTTCCTCCAGAGAGCCGCCTCAACTCTGACCTAGAACAGAGACTCTCTCTAGAATGCTGGCCTCTTTTATCCTCCCAGAGAATGGGCGTGGGATAACGCAAGGGCTTCTGGGAAAAATAACTTCAACCAATGAACTTGCTCCTCCTAAGCATGCAAGCTCTCCTCCAGGAATTCACAAGTAAAACTCTCAGTAAAGGCCAGAACTAGAGAATTGTTAAGTACAGACTTAGCACTTAGAAAGAACCTAATATCTCATTATCTCATTAGCACTTAGTAAGAACCTAACATACATATATGTGTAATATATGGGAAAACATGTAGAAAACTCTATATGGAAAAAATACAGATATTTTAAAGTTCCACACTTGGATTCCAAAAATCAAGTTTTCATGTACAAGACCGAGGAGGAATAGCTAGAAAACAGACTTTTGTGGGGAAAAAAAATCTGACAGTTTTAGTGGGCTATAATCTCAAATGAGTCAACAGCATGCCATGGAAAGCAAAAATAAAATGTATGCCCTCCTAAACTGCCTTAAGCAAAACAAGAAATCTGGAGCAATAGAGATAGTGAGGTAAAGGATGACCTACTTTAGAAATGTCCTGGAGTGAAGTCGGAAGAGGGTGCCCAGACTGGTGAAGGGATTGGAGACCAGGCCAAATAAGTCCAAATTGAGGACACTGCCATACCACGATCAAGAACAGCCAAGAGAAGTGAGGGTATTTAGTAACTAGGTCTGGGAATAAACACCATGGCTGTATTCACATAGTTGAAGGACTATCAAGTGGAGAATGATTAAATGGTTCTAGCTGGTTCTATGCCACCTAACAAATAGACAAGGTATGATAATAAAATGAAATTGCTTTCCCTCTTTCATCCCTTATTCAATTTGTCTATGTATAATAGCACTTCATATGCCTGAAAAGATAACACAAATTCAAGGTAGCGTGCTATGTGCATGATTCAGAATGGAAATCCGGGGCTGCAGAGACCTTGGGTGAATTTCCACTTCTGACATGTCTTAGCTGGGGGATCAGAGTGACCCCTCTAAACCCTGGTGTCCTTGTGGGAAAGTTGAGGGATTCTGACTAGACGGCCTCTTAACTCTCCATCTACTTGTCTCTGTGTCCCCAGGAAACAAAGATTATACACAGCAGATAAGTTTCTAATCTGCATCAATAGATGGAATGTTCATGTTAGGTACACAAAAGAAACCACATATATTGGTTAAAACACATGTACATACTATACGTCCTTAGCATGATACAGGCCATTAAGGGCTAAAGGGTTTTCCAAGCCTTCTTTTCATAGCATGGTCTATAGGGTATAGACCCTGCTACGATGAGAAGGCTTGGGAAACCCTTCAGCCCTTACTATCCATATCATGCTAAGGACACATTAAGAATATATGTTAGAAAAAATAATGTATATAGACAGTGAGAAGGATGTGTACCACACTATGAGAGAGAGAGAGGTTTGGAAAAAGAAGAAGAGTTAGACAGAAGAAAGACAGCTATTAGAACAATAAGCAAAAGTTTGATGGACATTAGGGGTTTGTGAAAAGCAATAGTAGGGGATGAGATATTTGTGGTTAGGTTTTCATTCCAGATAAAGGACTTTATATTTCAACTGATTTGAACTTAAGCTGGTTGGTGGAGAGGAGCTAAATCTCTAAAGAATACTTTAGAATGGTTGATTTGATGGCAGCATTAATGTAGAGCAAGAGGAGAGATTCAAGGCAACTGAGACATGAAAGGCTCTGTCAACCAAAACTCCTAATGGATTTATGTCAGAGCAACATCTAAGTTGACTCTCAGGTATGTATGCGGGCAAACAAGCTGCGTAATGGGTTAATTAAGGAAGAGAGGAATAGTCTACCTGTTTCCCAAAGAAATATGTCTCTGGTATGTTTTCAACCAGAGAGATTTTGACATCTTTTTTAATGAAGCCAAATATAAAAACAGTGTCTCTCTTCCCAGATAGAAATGTAAGTTTTAAGGATCACTGAATACTGGTGAAGTTACCTAGGTAACACATTACGTAAAATACCTGCATGAAATTAAATTCTGATTTTAAGATTTTCTTTTCCTTTTCTGTCTGCTTTTAGAAAAAGGAGCATAGGCTTTGGAACCAAAGGCTTCACGCAGCAAATAAATCAAAAAGCTGGGTACTTGATTCTAAAGTATTTCTAGAATTATTTGTTCATTTAGTCTCTTTTCCTCTGAATTGCTACTTATTTATAATAATTCAACATCTCCAAAACTCTAAAAGAGGTCAAATGAATCTACAAGATACAGTCTCCTTGACCCCCTCAAAGGCAGATCGGTATGGATGTTAGGCAATCTTGTGCTGTAGATAGCACACTGAAGAGCTAGGAATGACTTCTGATTCATATGCTTATTAGCTCTAACTACAAAGCAAATCATTGAATCTCTGAATCTCACTTTCCTTACCTGTAAAATGGAGATAATATTAGCATTTACTTTATAGGATTGTTGTGAAGATCAGTACAACAAAAATGTGATCTGTTAAAGGCCTGGAGAGACTTACATGAACTGATGCTGAGAGAAATGCATAGGACCAGGAGTTCATTGTATACGTCAACAACAATACTACATGATGATCAATTCTGATGGATGAGACCCTCTTCAACAATGAGATGAACCACATCAGTTCCAATAGAGCAGCAATGAACTGAACCAGCCACACCCAGCGAAAGAACTCTGGGAGATGACTATGAACCACTACATAGAATTCCCAATTCCTCTAATTTTATCCGCCTGCATTTTGGATTTCCTTCACAGGTTAATTGTACACTGTTTCAAAGTCTGATTTTTTTTTTGGTACAGCAAAACAACTGTTTGGTCATGTATACATATGTTGTAGTTAATTTATACTTTAATATATTTAATATGTATTGGTCAATCTGCCATCTGGGGGTGGGGGGAGGAAGGAGGGGAAAAATTGGAACAGAAGGTTTGGCAACTGTCAATGTTGTAAAATTACCCATGCATATATCTGGTAAATAAAAGCTATTAAATTAAAAAAATGTTATCTGTTATGATTACTGCAATTAATTGGGGAAACAGTATGATGTGGTGGTGGCTAGATATTATAGTGAATAGAGTGCTGGACTTAAAATCAGGAAGACTGCCATAAACCCCAATTTGCCCCAGTTTCCTCATCTATAAAATGAGGTGGAGAAGGAAAGGGCAAACTATCTCTGCCAAGAAAACTACAAATAGAGCCCCCAAAAGTAAGACCTGACTGAAACACCTGTATAAGTATGATGTATCGGAAAAGTACCGGGCTTTGAATCAAGAAAGCTCTCATGGCTTTGGATAGTTCATTTAATTTTCTCATAAATAGGGTTGATAGATATATTATTTGCATATCTCAAAGCATTATTTAGGGATAAGATGAGGAAAAATATGGCTTCGAATGTTGTGATTCAGCATGGAATTTGAACTAAAGAATCGAAATAAAGATTCATCATTTATTATTTATTTCACCATATACCTGCCTTATTATCCTTAAGAGAGAAAACAATGTGATGCAGTTTCCAAGCTGTAAAATATTAAAGCCAGATAGTTCAGAATATTATCATAGTAACAAACTATATTTAACGATTATAAAGTATTTTACATTGATTATCTTGTGTTAGCTGCCTTCACAACAACCCTGTGAGATAGACAAAACAGGTACATATTGGGCCCTTGCTAACGAGAACACTTAAAGGACTTGTCCATTCTTTTATATCAGGAGTCCACGGCTTACCTCTAAAGCTTCTCCTTCTATTCTGCCAAACTGGTCTTTCTAAGAAGCCTGAGATTCAAGCTCTGAATTCCTCAAATCTGCTGAACAATCACTAGCAAAATTTGCTTGATAGTAATAATAATGATAGTATTTCTACAATATTCTAAATTTTGCAAAGCACTTTCTATATATCATCTCATTTGAAACTCCCAGCAATCCTGAGAGGCGGTGACTACTATTATTCTCATTGTGAATGATGGGTTCAAATAAAAAAAGAGTCCACTGAATTATTGAGTTTTACTTGTTTTTATGCACAGAAGAGAAGTGGAGTTCAGAAAGAAATACAGACAAAAAGAATCATTTCTTAAAGTAATGGATGGCATTTATTATATACTTTAAAAAACTGAAATTGTTACAAAATGGAGGGGAAAATATCCCCCTTGGTTGTCGTGACATTCTCTCTATAATCTGTTTTCTCTATATAACGCCCATGTCCATCTGAGGTCATCTGCAGCAAAAGCTCAGATCTTTCTAATCTTTGTATTCTGATATCAGGCAACCCCAGTGCAGAAAAGATCCTGATGAACTTCTAGGAGATTAGAACTGCAGCTATCCTCTTCATTCCAGTTGTACTGTGTTCCCCACCATGCTAACATTATGGCTATACCTGCCTATCATCAAAATATTTATGTGAAAAATGAAAAAAAGTAATAATTCAACTACCCTGATGCTCTATTTGCCTCATACCAAGTGATAATTGACTGAGTTTTTCATTTCTGCTTCAATTTTATTGTCAGTGTGTAAACAGGAATCCTGCCACAGAACAATCCACAAAAACCCATTCTTTATAGGAAAATGAGGTATCTTAATGCAAAGTGAAACATATGTTTCTAAGTACCAGATACATTTTAAAATCTGACTGTTTACAAAAGTATTTTTTTAGGATATTTGTGTCAACTAAGCAAAGGCACAGGAGGTAAGTGTCTACAGCTGGATTTGAACTCAAGTCTTCCTGATTCTAGGACCTGGATTCTATCCACTGAGAAAGCTGTCTCCTTCTAACTTGTTCCCAATCTGTTTAGAATCTCCTATGCTCTTCTGCTCATTTTGGCTTCCTCCAGCATCCTGAAAAGTCTTATTAGATAGCATTTCATGTGTTCCTTACTTTAACTTGCTTAATTCAATTCCCTACTTAAACTTGCTTAATTCAATTTTGATCGATGTAATTATATACTTACTACATGCACTGTTCTTGGTACTGGAAATAAAGACAAAGATGAAACAGTCTTGATTCCAAGGGTTTTCCATTCTACTCTGATTGCAACATACATACTTTATAAGTAAGTGCAAATTATATCTGGAGTTATTTCAAGACTAAGATATCAGTTAAGTATATTCACTTGAGGTCACCCTTCAATCTGCTAATTGATCTATTATCTCTGAGTTCTAGGAAAATCTAGGAATTTGTGCAGATATTTTTGATAAAATTGTAATTTCTATTTACTTATTGAGTTAACATAGAACCCCTCATTCAGTTTGTGATTCTTTGATAAAATTAGAGAACACTCTCACCATAAACAACTGTTTAAATATCTCAACAACAGTAATAATCACGAACATTTCTATCGCAGTTCAAAGTTTATAAAGACATTATAAAGAATCATTTGATTTCCCCCAACAACTCTAAGAGGTTTTTTTTTTTTTCAGATGAAGAAACAAAGGTAGAAAAAAAGTTAAAATGATGTGCTTCCACCTCTAAGAAGTATCTCAGGCAAGAAGTGAACTAAGGTTGTCATGAGAATGATTTGTGAGCATGTTGAGCTCAAGTAAAAATATCAGTGATGATACCACTCTGAATATTCTGGATCTTATTTAATTCAAGAAGCTTTGGACCTATGAACTACTTATTCTCTGGGTAGGTGAACCCAAGAACCTTGTGGTCCCAGAAAAGAAAGTCCTTGGTAGCAGTAAATGATTCATTGTCAGAAACTGATATGATTCTGTGAGTGAGAACTTCATTAAAGATGATGCATTACCACCTGCTTTGCCATAGTGCCTTAAGGACTATGGGATATTTTCATCTGACTTGTGACAAAAATTTTCTATGTATATGGTCTCCCCATTAATCTTTAAATTTAGAACAAGGACTAGCTTTTCTACTTCCATCTCCATTGTTTAGCAAGGTTCTTCTTTCACTAGGCTCATAATGAAATAGATATTCCTTCAGTCAGTAGATGGGAGGTTAATTAGAACTACCAAGTGCTATTAATCTGATGGCAATGTGGCAAAGCAGAAAGAACAGTGACTAGGAGGCATCAGGAATTGGATTCAAATCCTACCTCAGCTGTTAAATCCAGGTATGAAATTGGACAAATCACTTGCTGTCTTTGGGTCTCATTTTCTTAATTAGTTGATTCTGAGGTCCCTTCCTAGTTCCAATCTATGACCCTACACATAGTTTCTAAGTTTTGAGGTTCATAAGGGAATGTGAGAGTCTTATTTTTGTATTGCCCCCAGTCAGCACACACAAATGTGTGCATATACATATGTGTGTAGTGTGTACATATCTATATACACACATATGTATAACTACTATATCATTAAGTATGATGCTGTCCATATAAGACACTTCAGTATGTGTTACCATTGGAAAAAACAACTCCCTCCCTGCTCTTAGAATTATCCCTTCCTCTAGCTACGAATTCTCAATTCTCAGGGATTTTGACTTAACTGCCTTCTGCTAGGGCTTAGTAAGCTTAACTTTAGCACGATTATTGCTCATGGCCTCTGTTAACCTCAGGCTGACAAAGGTTCAAGAAGATCAGCAGGCCCAGTCTTATAGAATCACAAATTACACTATTGGAAAGTTGAGAGAACTCTAGTGGCCATGCTGCCAAAGGGTCCAGAACAGGGGGGGGGGGGGGAAGATTAAGAACACTCAGAAAGGAAGGCACAATTCTGCCTTTTAAGAACTAGGGCCCAAGTAATCACTTATTGAAAAATCTTTTATTCAAGGAGCTTTTAAGTTTATAAATACAAAATTATAAACCCATTCAAATAACATTGCCCACAGGGAACAGGATGCAGAACAGCTTTAGTTTCCTTTGGGATCTGAGGGCAAGATGATGAGAAGATGTGACAGAATGGAAAACTGGGCTCCATCAGAAGCCTCTAGGTGGCTTAAGTGTCCTAGGGTTGGGAACAGTGGTAAGCACAGGAAGGGTAGCAGGGAAATTGTCCTACATAAACTCACAAATAAAATTGGATCTAAGTCATAGAATCTGAGGGCTAGAGGGGAACACTAATTTAGAAATTTTCTAGTCCAGCTCCAAAATGTTGTGGAAAGAGAAACAGAATTTTTTTTTTAAAAAGGAAGTGTTTATCTTAAAATTCTTTGGGTCTATATAGGGAAGGCATAAGATTCACCATAATTTTAAAAAATAAATATTTCTTCCAATGGTGACTTCATTTCTAATCTTCAGTGAAAATTACACAGAGGAAAAGGATCCGATATACAAGTGTTAGATGGGGTTAGGGGAATGGGGAACATGCTAGAAAGACAAGAACAAGTTGGTACTAAAAGATAGATCTGAACATGTGAAGAAAGGGCATAGTAACAGTTGATACTTCATGAAAGAAAGAAAGAAAGAAAGAAAGAAAGAAAGAAAGAAAGAAAGAGAAAGAAAGAAAGAAAGAAAGAAAGAAAGAAAGAAAGAAAGAAAGAAAGAAAGAAAGAAAGAAAAGAAAGAAAGAAAGAGAGAAAGATGAGAGAAAGAAAGAGAGAAAGAAAGAGAGAAAGAAAGAGAGAAAGAAAGAGAGAAAGGAAGAGAGAAAGAAAGAGAGAAAGGAAGAGAGAAAGAAAGAGAGAAAGAGAGAAAGAAAGAGAGAGAGAAAGAGAGAAAGAAAGAGAGAGAGAAAGAGAGAGAGAAAGAAAGAGAGAAAGAAAGAGAGAAAGAGAGAGAGAGAAAGAGAGAGAGAAAGAAAGAGAGAAAGAAAGAGAGAAAGAAAGAAAGAGAGAAAGAGAGAAAGAAAGAAAGAAAGAAAGAGAGAAAGAAAGAAAGAGAGAAAGAGAGAGAGAAAGAGAGAGAGAAAGAGAGAGAGAGAGAAAGAGAGAAAGAAAGAGAGAAAGAAAGAAAAAAGAAAGAGAGAAAGAAAGAAAGAGAGAAAGAAATAAAGAAAGAGAGAGAGAGAGAGAAAGAAAGAAAGAGAGAAAGAGAAAGAAAGAAAGAAAATAACTCCTATTATCTTCTGTTGGACTTCCTAGTGACCATTTCCTAGGCTCCAATAGTCAAACAAGTCTGGAGTATTAGGGTTAATCCCTAGATTCAGGATATGTGAATTAAGAGATATCTCAAATCTGATCTCCTACCAGCATGTGAGCAAAGTCTGACAATCATTTCAAGATTCCCTAGCTTTGGTCCCTATGCAGTATTAAAGCATGACGCTCTCTCCCGGTCCCTGCCCCTATCGCTCTCTCTTTCCTTCCCTTTGTCTATGTTTCTCTGTGTGTCTCTCTGTCTGATAGATAGATAGATAGATAGATAGATAGATAGATAGATAGATAGATAGATAGATAGATAGATGGATATCAAAAGCTATATCTATAACTATATGTAGTTATATACATATGTATTGTAAACACACATGTATACACACAAATGCATATACACATACATAGATATGAAAGTATGTTGTATTTTTCCCCTTTGCAGCACTTCATGAGATATAAGCAGGATATTTTTGGTAACTCTCTCTAGCATTTGTTGCAATTGGTACATTGTACTCTGCATGAATTTATATTCCTCCGTCTCAACAGATCATCATACCTGTATTTTTTTTTGCTGAGGCAATTGGGGTTAAGTGACTTGCCCAGGATCACACAGCAATGTACATATAAATTTAACAATCCTTAAAAGACACTGGGCTTATTATATGCATACCTTAACCATGTGTCTGATAGAAGAAAAATCCCATTCAATTCAGCAAACATTAATAAGACACTTGTTGGAGATACCGTGCTCCACAATAGAATCACATTTGAAGAATTGGTGGTTGTTTCTTATCCCACAATCTTCCTCTGTTTTTTTTTTTTTTTTTATCTTGAACTTAAATGAAATCTACTAAACTAATAGTGAATCTGCAAGTTTATCGGTATATAGCAGAAGATTCCTAGCATCTCTTTTAGTAGTTGAAAAAAAATTAAACAAAATGCCAAACAAAGAGGGTGGCTATTGATTGAGAAATGGTTGAGCAAATTATGGAATATCAATGCAGTAGAATATTAGTGTAACATAAAATGATGATGATGATGATGATGATAAATGATATTTTCATGGAACCTAATACGTGTCTGCCACTGAGCTAAACACTTTACAAATGCCAGCTCAATTGATCCTCCCAACAACTCTGGCAGGTAGGTGTGATTATTAATATTCTCATTTTGCAGATGAGGAAATGGAAGGAAACAATGGCTTGCTCAAGGTGGTGTTGCTAGTAAGTGATGTCTAAGGTCAGTTTGAACTCTGATCTTCCTGATTCCAGGTCAGCACTCTGTCTATTGTGCCATAATGACATACACAAAGAATACAAGGAAAAAGTATATACATACATACACACATATATCTATATGAATAAATACATATATATGCATATGT
Organism: Sminthopsis crassicaudata; assembly: GCF_048593235.1. Taxonomy (NCBI): domain Eukaryota; kingdom Metazoa; phylum Chordata; class Mammalia; order Dasyuromorphia; family Dasyuridae; genus Sminthopsis; species Sminthopsis crassicaudata. The sequence goes on from NC_133622.1 coordinate 13,341,803, forward strand.
ATATATTTATAGAAATATACATATATATAAAGGATCAGAAAAATATAAACATTAACTCTAGAAATGTAAAGGAAAATCTTGAAAGGCTGTCACATTGAATAAATTTCATTGCCAATCTTTAGATTGGAGCTGAGGAAGCATGTTTCTCTCCACTTGGAGAGTAGAGGGACTATAGATTAGGAATGTCTCATATGTACTATCAGCAAGATGTTGTGATGGCTGATTGGCTTAATTATTTTTTCTATGTTACATGGGGACACCATTCATTGACATGAAAGTGTATATAACTATAAGACATTTAATATGTATGGGAATGCCTGCCATCTAGAGGAGGGGGTGGAGGGAAGGAGGGGAAAAATTTGGAACAGAAGGGAGTACAAGGGATAATGTTGTAAAAAAAAAGTTACCTATGCATATGTACTGTCAAAGAAAATGTTATAATTATAAAAATTAAAAATAAATAAATAAATAGATTATTTATAAAAAAAAAAGTGTATATATCAGAAAAGATTGTGATATAAAATGAAAACTTTCAATAATTTTTCTAAAACATGTACCCATCCTTGTAGTAAAAGAATTCCTTTTTAAAGTTGTCCTTAATTATCTTCTAATTAAACAAAACCAACTTTTTTGATCTCAACAATTTATAGCTTAGGTAATTAACATCTTCTAAGAAGGTTCTCTGTTATCTCCTGAAACCGACTACTTATTCATTCTGGAAGAGATGCTCTAAAGAATAAATTCATATTTGTCATAACATTTACAGTTCCTTAAAGATAGCCCATATGTATGTGATATCAACAAAACCAATGAAAAAGTGCCAGATCAATCCAATAGCTAGATCCCTTTTTTGTCCAGAGAACCTCAGGGGAACAGGAGAGATAGCTGCTGGAATAAAATGAACCAGGCAAGTCTCTGAGTCATGGCCAAAGTCACAATTTCAGCTGAGATGGACAATATTCATGTGCTTGTCTGTTGATTCATGGTCAACACCATCTTTCTGCCAAGTAGAGTCAGTCCATCTCTTTGTAGTCTCCTACAGCCTGCCTAGTTTATTTCCAAGTCATTGACCATGATTTTACCTTAAATGCCCCATTTCAAACAGAATGAAAGGGAGAGAAACAAAAAGGAGAAGTTATCAAGTGATATGATGTAATTTGTCCAAAGATCTTTATATCTCTAGAGTGATTAAATCTCATTTGCTTTTTTTACCCCAGATTAGGCCTTTGACTAGTGATAGATTCTATCAATGAAAGTAAGGACCTCCTTTGATATTCTTATAGAATTGTAGGGGGGACCAAGGTGTTATATGACTTGAACAGAGATATATATTTAGTATGTTCAAGAGATGCATCATGTACGTAGGTCATCTGTACACTAAGGCCAGTTTTCTATTAATCCAGACTGAGCTTTTTAAATTAATTTCTTAACTCCATCCTCATTGTATTTGGGTGGAAGACATGTGTTAGTGATAGTAATATAGGTCAATCAATTAAATGATTTTGACTGATTTCCTTTTACAAGTGAAGAAATTCTTAGCTAGCAGTTTTGAGTAACTGCCCAAGGACATTTTAAGTTTCTATAATATGTTGACTGAGCCATCTTATGACCTAAATTTGGTTTCAGAGTAACCCAGGATGTATCTTTCACTTAGAAACTTGCACAGAAAGTTTTCAAATTTCAATTGCCAAAAATATAAGAAACGAAAACAGAGATGTATAGTTTGTGAATTAAATTTTACCCAATTTAAAAAAGGGGGGTGATCCCTTCATTTCATCACTTTGTTAAAAGATGATTGGGGAAAAAATTGACTTTCACAATGGAATATGACACCAATGAATGACTTAAGAGAAGATCTTCCCCATTTAACCAAAATAAATATAATGAAGACAATGCTGATCTTGGAGTCAGAAATAGATAAGTTCAAATCCCATGTCACATAAACATTAGATTTGTAATCTTGGACAAGGTACTCTCTTGGGACCTCAGTTTGTTCAGCTGTAAAATGATAAAATTATATTTGATGTCTCCTAAAATCCATTCTAGACCCCAGAGTATGATCCTATAATCCTAGAATACTTGAATTTACAAAGCAGTATCACGTAAATGACAGCCATTAGTGAGACATACTGAAATACCTGTGAAGATCATTGCTTATAATTTAGTGTAGGGATTTAGGAGTGACTAGTGGAAATACTTATTCAAAAGAGAATTATCAATAAGACATTTGTCTTATATATTCAGTCATGTTCAACGTTTGTGACCTCACTTAGGATTTTCAAAGATTCAGAAGTGGTTCGCCATTTCTTTTACAAGCTCATTTTACAGATGAGGAAATCAAGGCAAACAGTGCGAAGGGAATTTCCCAGGGTCACACAGTTAGTAAATGTCTGAGGCCAGATTTGAATCAGGCAGATGTCTTCCTGACTCTAGACCTGTCACTCTATCTACCGCAGTATCACCTCGCTGCATCTTTTCTTATATATTAATATTCCTCTCCCACAAGCATGTACTATTCCTAGGCTCTCCTTACCACCCACAAAAACATATAAATATCGAAGTGCAAATAGCTATAGATATGTACATATAAGAACATAGTTCATTGCATGTTGCCTTCTCCATTTGAATGTGAGCTCTTGAAAGCAGAAGCCATGTCTTTTTGCCTCTCTTCATAAACCTACCTCTTAGCATAGAGTCTGGCACATATTAAGCCCTCATTTAAAGTGTATTGCCTGAGTGGAGAAGAGAATAGTAATTGGACCCAAATGTTCCATGAATACTGAGAAAAATCAAACAATAATTATCAATGTTGAAGTTCTATTGCTTGTATGCTTTTTTCTCTAAAGAATTAATAGCCTTATTTTTTCATCAAATTGTATCATTTACCAATTCATTTATTTTGACCTGGACTTATAATTTCATCTTTATGGCAGAAATTCTCCCTCCTCCAATAAAAATTAGCAACTGTTTGCCTTTTCTGACTAGTCTAGGGACATGAAATAATATGTCTGGTCTCGGTCACCCAGCCATTGTATGTCAGATGTAGAACAGGAACCGGTGCTTTATCTAGTACACAATGTTCCTTTCTCTTTTAGTTATTAGTATTATGATTTTCATTAGAGGATCTTAGTCAATAGAATGTTAAGTTTCTTGGGGACATGGTTCAGTCATATTTCAGCACTTAGCAAAGCAGACAGCATAAAGGATCATTGATCTAAAGCTGAAAGATATTACAGAGGCCATCGAGTCCAACAACCCCCTCATCTAGTGAAAACAAAAACAAAAACAAAAACAAACAAGCAAACAAAACCCGAGAAATCAAGTTACTTGCCTAAGCTCGTACACATAGTAGGTAGTCAAGTCTAGCTTGGAATCCATGTCCTGTGAAATAACTAAAATCTTTACCTAGTTTCCCAAGGCAGGTTGGTCCCAAGCTTAGATATTTGCTCTTGTTGCTGTTTTTTTAATGCTATAATCACAGTTATTTACTTCAATGGTCAAACAATGATAATAGAATGATCCAAAAGATTAAATGGCCGTGCCCAAGTTGCTAATACGCAATCAATTCCAACTTGAAAAGTTATCATGTCTCCTGAGATGGAACTGAGAATTAAATAGACTTTGGATGATTTTCAGTCACTAATATTGTGCCTATTTTCCACTTTAATTTAAAACAACAACAATGTTCTGAGTAAGACTAATGGACTCCCTTTTTGATCAATTCTGTTCATGCCCCAGTTGGGAAAACAAAACTATAAATTATACTAATTCTCATTCTGGCTTACTGATTTTCAGCAGAGAGAAAGAAAAAGAGGACAAGACAGAGACAGAGAGACATACAAAGAGAAACAGAGCAAGACAGAGACAGTGAAAGAAGAGTCTGTAAGGATGAGAGAAAGGGAGAAAGAGAGAGACAAATAGAGAGGGAACAGATAGGGGAGGAAGGAAGAGAAGGAAGGAGGGAGGGAGGGAGGGAGGGAGGAAGGGAGAGGGAGAGAGAGAGAGAGAGAGAGAGAGAGAGAGAGAGAGAGAGAGAGAGAGAGAGAGAGAGAGAGAGAAGACCAAAATTATCATAAATTTATCAATTTATCATCACATGGACTTGTGGCTAATCACATCCAATGCATTCTCCCTCACCAACATGATCAGAAAGCTTTGGCACAACCAGAATCAAACTGAAAACCTGTTAAATAATTTAAGATTTGTTCATTCTTGTTATAAGAACTCCATTCCTACAAGCAATTTGAAAATAAAAGCATTGATTTTTATGATTGATAAATAGGATACGACCCTATTTCACATGCACATCACAACTGATGGCATTTCAGCTTTTGCCAAGTCAGGCTTGCCAAGTGTGTAGTAAACTCCATTGGACCCTCTGATGACAGCATTAGGAACAAGTAGATCTACTTCTACCTGGAAATTTTGCTTTTTGCAAAGGTAATTGCTCCACATTAAATGAGAGAATATTAAACCTGTTCCAAGCTTTTTCATCATCTAAACTATTGCTACGATGTCCTTACCTGAAATGACTGAAGGTCCTTGTCCATGGTGCTACCATGTAGAAAGACTAGGAGTAGTGAGCTTAATACAAAGCTACAATATATCGCTGGGAATTGTTCTGGCATTAAGCTGTAGCTACAGTGTGACAAATGCTCTGCAGTTACTCTCCCATAGCCCTTTGCTCTGGCGGGTTGGGGCTATCCTATAAAAGCTACTGCTTCTGTAAGTGTTCCACGGCAGGCTAGAGGCTGTATCCTTGTCATGCTCTATAGTCCATTAGCCCATATGGTATTCTTCTTCTACTGATCAAGAATTGGTATCAATTTATTAGCTTTTAGAGAGGAGTGCTTACTAAGGTGATATTGGGTTTTTTTTTTTAAGTTGGTATAAAACATGTCCCCCATTCACATCCATCTCTATGCCTTTTTTTCCCCCATAAGAGTCCATTGGAAAGCAAGCTTGAACCTGGGAAGCACATGTGACAAGACAGTAACTCACAGACTATAATTTGCTGGAAGTCCTTTTCTGCCTTTTGTTGGGGACTCTTGAAGCTAGATGTGACATAACTTTCTGTTGGAGGCCTGAAACTGATTCCTGAGTTTCAAAATACTTAAATTGTCATCAGTTCCCCATTCAAAAACACATGACTTTTAGGTATTCTGAGGATACTGTGCAAACACACCAAGGAAAAATCCAAATCCTTCAACCTTCCCAAATTCAAAAGATCCTCCTCTGGCCAAAGAAAGCAGGGAAGAGACTAATAGATTCTTGGTTGGAATAACCTCTGCTTCTCCCGTGATTCCAGATACTTTTATCCAGAATGCCACATTGCAGCCTCAACACTCTCATGTGCTGCCAGTACTAGATTAAAATGAAATTGGAAAATATTTTTAAAATAAATTAAAATTGAATAGAATATAGATAATGCAAATATATGGTTTTCTAGATTAAACTGGAATTAATGGGATCCTACTAGACAGTTTAATGGCTCCCATTTTGATTTGAGCTTGACACACACACACTGCTCTAGTCTTTGGATTACAAAGAGGTTGGTTATTTAATAGAATATTAGAGTTTCCTCCTCAGTCAATGGCAACAAACTTCCATCTAAGAATCATTCCATTTCATTCAGTGATTTTGAAGGACTTTTCCAATTTCTGCCCTTGATTTTTTTTTTATTCAATAGGATTGTTTTAACTGATTGTTTCAATAGAGATATATGTCTTCTCCATACCCAGCCCCTCTTCTTTCCATAGATAAATTCAGAGCTTGGAGTTCTTCAACTTGAAACAAAAGTCATCTGGAGGTTGGCAGGGGAGAGCCCCACACAGCCAGAAAGGGAGAGATGCACAAAGAGAGTGATAAAAATACCAGAGACATTACGATATGGCAGGCGATGATAAAGGTTAATTGGGATATGACCTGTTCTCCAAAGAGTTGCGTCCATTATCATAAAGAAATTGGGAGCAAAGGAGAGGTGACCTCTCTGAAGAGGGATGGGAGTCTGGGGAAGTTATCCTGGGTTTGGTTAAGAAAACAGAGCCCTAACACTGAAGTACCAGGAGAGGACAATATGGCACCAGGCAAGGGAAGAGAAACCTCAAAACTATACACATCTTCTCAGAAGCCAGTGTCCTGGGGCAAAACACACCAGCTGTCCCACCCTAATTATATCTCTGGACACTGAAAATCATGTGGGATTTACAAATGGTATTAAATATTATCGAGCAGCAAATGTGTTTCAGTTAGACAATCCCAAACTGGAACTAGTATTCTGAGGGACTACTTTGAGACTCTGATACTTTCCCATAATTCTGAGGAAGTTCATTTCCCCTTTGGCAAAGAAAGACCATAGCAGGAGAGTAATGTGAAGGTAAGCAAAGAGTTCTACAGCAGAGAATGATGATACTCTTCCCCCTTTAAAAAGAAGCTGGCGCTTCCTGTTTATCAGTGCTGTCTGAGCCTGTCTAATGGATGTCGCTCTGCCCATAACAAATGGCAGGGCCTTTTCATGCTTTTTCCCTTTGCTTGATAAAAAGCTGATCACTCAATTGCTCCTTCTATTGATTTGCTTTCTTTTCTTCCCTTAAAACCTCCTTTTTGAAAAATGGTCTTGTCCATACAAACAAACCACATAAATAGAAGATCCATCTACTTTTCTGGAAAGGACAGTGAAGTGTTATTCTCATGCCCTGAGCTCTAAGTCTTGATTCAGTGGCAGTCTGTATTTTCAAATCATCCTTCCCCCTCCCCCCAGAACTTGCTGATTTCTAGCCAACTGTGTGGTAGTTTAAAAGCTAGCTGCTTTGTGCAAACCAGTTTAAATTGCTTAGAAAATAAAAGACAAACCCATGTTTAACAAAAGCTGCCAACAATTGGTTAAAGAAAAAAAAAAAGAAAAAATAAAGAAAAGGAAAACAAAAACAAAAACAAAACAAAGAAAAATGCTTGGATGGAAGAGCAATTTCAATAAAGAAATGCAATTCAAGTAATTGAAACCATTCCTGAGGAAGAGCTTGTGTAGTGAGTGAGCCAGAAAAGAAAGAATAAAACTGGCTAATATAGGAAGTTAGTCACCCAGGAAACAAACTTAGCACTCCCAATATCTTCTATCCCAATCGAAATGATGCTGGGTGCTGCAGCAGACTTGTTCAGATTGCAGAGGAAAGAGAATGTTGTTGTTGGGGGTTTTCTCTGTCTTTCTGTTGAAACTTGAAGAAAGTTAAAAGAAGGAGGATTGCCTGGCACAAGCTTCAGGGAGGTCTTACTGGCCCAGGTGTAAGGAGAAGGCCCTACTGATCACCTGATACCCGCCAGATGGCAAGGCCAGAGGAAGAGTTTTTCAGGAGAGATGGATGCAGTCAACTCAGATGTTCTGCTACTTCCAGATACCTAAGAGGTAAAAGAACTTCTGGTGATCTTCGAGGAAATGGATAGTTAACTCAATCCCCTGAGCCTAAAATCTAAAAGGTTTTGTAGGATTCTGAGAAGAAAATGGGGGGAAAGGGAGATGGGGAAGCTGCTGCTAAAAGCTCTAAGGAGGCCATCAGCCTCTAGTTGTTGTTAGAGCAGCCCTGAGAGAAGCAAGAATTACCGACTGGCTTGTTATATGTTTTCCTGGCCTAGAGCAAGAAAGCTACATGATGATATGTAGAAACAGGACAAATTTTACAATTTTAAAGACCTAAATTTAAATTCTGGCTTGTATTGTGCCAGTTTTTGGTGACTTGGGTAAGTCATTTAACCTTTCTGTGCTCCAGACTATTCTCTCAGATAGGAATTCTCAACCTGAGATCCATGTATTTATTGTGATAGATAGAGATATAAATTGATAGATACATACATGGATGGATGGATAGATAGAAAAAAATTTAAATCCTATGTATGTTCTTTTATTCATTTAAAAATATTCTGAGGCATCCAAAGACTCATATAATGGGATATTTTTGTGTACCATAATAAATAATGTAATTTAAAAATTAAAAAAAAAACACTTGGAAGACTTCTTAACTGATACATAATAAAATTAGAAGAACAATTATACAAAAATAGCAACATTATAGAGAAAAACAACTTTGAAAGACTTGAAGATGCTTATTAGTGAACTATTGAGTATGTTAAAACTATGAATATAATAGAATGAGGATGAAATAGCTCTTCTCTTTTCCTGTTAGAGAAGAGATGAATTCAACATATAGAAAGAGAGATATTTTTCAGACACGTCCAATTGTCAGATTTTTTTTTGTCAGACTAGTCAACTACTTGGAGAAGTTTTTTTCTTTTTCTTTTCTTTTTTTCCTCTTTTTTATTCCTCAGTTTTGAAGGATAGGATATTTAGAGGGACATATTTCTCTAAAAAGTGGGGAAGAGGCAAAAATTTTCATCCATAGGCTTCATCAGAATTTGGAAGAGTTTTATGATATAAAAAGGTCAGAGAATTGCCCATCTACATTAATGGAAAAAGTCCCACCAAAGGCAGGTTCTTTATCAAGGAAAGGTTTTAGTTTAAAAACAATGGATTGACTGAGTTTGCACAATGGAGACGGGTTCTTAGATCTAAGTTTTATGGATTCTTTCTCTTGCTAGATCCTACATCTTTAGGCTTGGAGACTCTTGCTCTTTTCATCGGATCTCATTGCTATTAAAGAGAATGCAATTTCTCAATCCCTATTACACTTTGTATTATTTATCATGGACAGTTCTCTGAGCTAAAAATGATAGAATAGATCAATCAATCACCAAGCCCTACTGATCCTATCTCCTCTCCATATTTCACACCTGTCTCCTCTCTTCTCACATAGTAACCCTGTGATCCACAAGCTGGATATATTGGAAATTGTAAGGAAGATGATGGCACTTCCCCTCCTCCCCTACTTCCTTCTTAGAATGCATTCATGAAATAGTGTCTAGAGCCAAGGAAGTGAGACTTCTCTTGTACTCCGTCCTGGTCAAACCAGCTACCATAGTTTGGGGGCTGACAATAAGCTAGACCAATCTATCCAGAGGAACATGATGGGAAGATGAGATTAGAAACACTTTCCCATGGGAAATAAGTAAAAGGAAAGAGTTAAAGGATCTGTAATTGTTAGGGGCCCCAACCTAGGATCCAACCTCTCACAGGCCCTGTGGACACATTGCAGGAGATCCATGACTTTAATTGGGGGTGGATGGGGAAAGGTATAACACATTCATTTTCGTGAACCTTTGGTTTCTTTTGTAATCCTACATAGTTAATTTTATACATTTAAAAATATCTTCCTAAGAATGAATCCCTAGGTCTGAATAGACTAACAAGGGGGTCCTTCATACACACACACACACACAGAGTATAAGAATCCCTGCTTTAAACTAAAGAAGGGAGAGGGCAGGCGTCACCTTCAAATATTTTGAAAATTGTTATATAGAAGCGTGAAAATAGATTCATCTTGAGTGATTGCTGCAAGAACAGAATTAAGATCAGAGAGGAGAAATTTCAGAAGAGAAAAATTTGTTTGATATAAAGAAAACCTTTCATATCCCCGAACCCATCTTAGTGGAGAGAAGGCCAGATCAGGGCCAGAAAATCTGGATTTAAGTCTGACTCCAACATGGAGTGCATATGAGCCCAAACAAGATTCATTTAACTTCTTGTGTTCCACAGGCGTCTCCCTGAAACTCGAGATTGGAGACTCGGCCATATCTCCATCTACAGCAGAGAGGAAGTGCCCTCACCAGTAGCTCTTTTGACCAAAGAAAGCCAAAGGAGTGGACACATTGTTCCTCATCCTGGGAACTTTAAACAGTGGTTAGATAATCACTTCTCAGAAATGAGTAAATGGGAGATTTATATGTTATAGTCGAACATAAGTTAGACTGATTAATTCAAAAGTCCATTTCAATTCTAAGATTCAGATGCCATTTTTAGAGGCAATGGAGTCTTCTATTTCATTAGAAAGAAAATGATTTTCTGAATCTCAAATGATACAGTGGATAGCAGGCTGAATTTAAAGTCAGGACACATCTGTGTTTTTATTCTTCCTTCCAATGCATAGTAGTTATGTGACCATCATCAAGGAACTTAAAGTCTCTGAGTCTCAGTTTTAACAGTAAAATAAAGAAAATAATATAATTCATATAGTTGTTATGAAGATAAAATGAGAAAACACATGTAAAATGCTTCTCAAATGTAAAAGCCCCATTTCAATGCCAGTTAATATGACTAGTCATAACTTTTGTACATTGAGGCAAGGGTTTGTGGGTAAGAGGCCCTTGGTGATCTGGACATTCATTCAACCAGAAGTCAAAAAGCTAAATAAAATAAGACTAAGTCTGTCATATACTTATGAAAGTAAGTACATAGCCCTTGTTCTTTCTTTTAGGCTTACAAGTGTTTCAGAGAAAGAAACAGAATATTAGCTTTGTCACGTACTTGCCTCTAGAGCTCTATGAGATTAATAATACAGTCTGTTGAACAAAGGGTCTTCCTTTTTCCTCTGTTCCTTGAGTAGCCTGATATGTGCTTTCAATCTTCCTTCCCTCTTCCCCGTATGCTTCTATTGGGCATATGATTCTTTTTGTTTGGGGGCTTCTTTCCCCCTACCAACCTTTCCAAAAGTGTTCTGTGGGCCTCTGAGTAATGCAGTTCTACTTTCAACAATTGAAAGAAACATAATTTGAGTGGGAATTCCTATTAACATCTAATATCCATTTGCTTTAAAGCTTCTGTTTGCCATTATTTTGCTATTCCCCTCATGCACAGAGTTTATAATGTACTACAAAATCTGCAATTATAAGTGCCCACCATGAATAGTGTGCATTTGTAACTCAAAAAGATGCTACTCTGGAAATATTATACAGTGGTGAAATGAGGTTTTTTGATTGTTTGGGATGTAGACATGGGGGGAGAACATTTCTTTCTTTCTTTTGATCTAAGATTTCATATGAGGGGGAATCTCACCCTTCTATTAGAAAATACTTTCTGGAGAAGCAGTGGTACCATTGTGCACCAAAGAAAAAGGATCATTATAAGGAGTTTTATGTGTTTGGTGCTTCATAGTTTCATCCAATTATCACAGAGTACAACTCTTTGATTTCCACTCTAATTGCAGAAAGCATTTCTAATTAGTCCTAAATTACTTATCATTCTGTAAAAGCAAGTTCCTGTTTTGGCTTAATGGTAAAAAGAAACTTTTCAAGGTGAATGAAATTCAAGTTTGATGTGTTTCCTTCCATTGGAAGGAAACTATCTTCTTAAAGGATATCAATGAGATTGTTGGAAAAGGTGGAGAAGTAAGGTATATAGTAAAGCAATCACAGAGATCATAAGGATTGGAAATCTAGAGATGAAAAGGAGAAGAGGAAACCTAGAGAAATAAGACAAATCACAAGGAGATTAAATGTCTTTCCCCACACAAATAGGAATTGTCAGAAAGACTATCTGAACCTTGAGCTTTGGGAACTCTCCTTCTCTAGGAGAAACCTCAGAGGCTTCACGTAAAGTCCTTTAGAATCAATTGAATTATGAATTTCTTGGGAAAATAATTTTTATATTTGAATCTCTATTGCTTAGCAAGGGATCTGGCATATAAAGGGGTCTGGCATAGAAAAAGCATTTCATAAATGTTTGTTGGCTTTCTAAGTGCAAAGAGTCACAAATTCTCAATTGAAGAGTGAACCTTCACAAGACATTGTTGTATATCTTGGGAATATAATCCATGTTATGGGTAATAGCATGAATAAACGATTGGGGAGAGGGGAAAAGAATGAAGAAGGTCAGAGTCCTAATAATGGAAAACTAGAAGTATATAATCTGTTGATGGCATCAGAGCAATCATTGTTGATCATTCTTCAGGTCTAATCAGCAAGTGGGAGAGAGCAATTACCAGATACCAGGCCAAAAGTACATGGGATTAGAGAGCCATGTTACTCCTCAAAACTAGAATATGTAAGTAATTCACTGAGTTTTTTTAATCATATCCAACTCCTCACTACCCCATTTGAAGTTTTCTTGGCAAAAAATACTGGAGTGATTTGTAATTTCCTACTCCAACTCATCTTATAGGCAAGGAAACTGAGGTAAACAGAATTAAGTGACTTATCCAGGGTCATAGAGTAAGTAAGCATCCAAAGTCAGAATTAATGTCAGAAGGATGAGTTAAAGGATCCTGACAACAGGCCCGGAACACTTTCTACTGAACCACCTAGCTCAGGGGACATTAAATTATGAGTAAAAGAGAGGAAAGAGTCCAAAACTCACCAAATCAGAGAACACATTCACATAGAAGGGAATCCTATAAGGACATGTAGATAGCCAAAAAATAGGATGAAGAATCTGAATTCAGGAAGAACTGAATTCAAATCTCATCTTAGATAATTACTAGTCGTTTGTTGTGAAAAAGTTGGAACAAAACCAGAATTTTAGAATTTAAGATTTAGAAGGAACTGCTGAGGCCTTCCAAGGCCTTCTATAATATAAGCAATAAAAATAGGTACCAGCCTTTGATCAAAGATCAAGAATGAAGATTAAATCCATTCTGTCTTAAGGGAAGAAGGTATGACAGACAAAAATATGAGTAGGTTATAATTCATATAAAAGTAAAATTGTCATTTAAAAATTTTAAATATTTTAAAGTCCATAATATAAAAAACATCATATAACTTTCATCGCTATGTTTAAGAGATACATTCTTAACCAAATAAGAACTACAGGAAATCACAGAAGCTAAAATACATCGAAAGGCTTCCATATAAACAAAATTACAAAAATCTGGGTTAAGAAAGGAAGGTTGAATAGTGAAAACATATTTATATCAAGTCTTCAGATAAGTATTTGGTACTGAAGATATATAACATTGTGTGGATATGTGCATGTTTATATACATATATGTGTACATACAGATATGCACATATATCTATATATGTATATACATATATAGACATATATATTATTAAAAGCCATTCCTCAATAGATGAGTGATCAAAAGACAAATGGTTCTCAAAAGCAGAATTAGAAACCATTAGCAATCACATGAAAGAATGTTCCATATCACTAAATATGAGAGAAATGCAGATCAAAACAACTCTGAGGTTTAAACTGAAATCCAGCATAATGGAAAAGTTGACAAAAGGTGGGAACAGTCAGTGTTGAAGGGCTTGTGGAAGTTTAGGTACAGTTACAAATGATTAGTGGAATTATGATTTAGTGTAATCATCTTGGGAAGCAATTTGAAATTCTGCAAATAAAGTGACTAAAAGACCCATATTAACTGAAAAATGTCACTACCAAATATTTTCATACTAAGAAATCCCTTACATAAAATAAAATATCTATAGAAGCACTTTTTGTGGTAGTAAAGATCTGAAGGTAAAATATATAAAGAACTGTGTCAAATTTATAAGAATATAAGTCATTCCCCAATTGAGAGAATGTCAAAGGATATGAACAGACAATTTTCAGATGATGAAATTAAAATCATCTATAGTTATATGAAAAAAAGTGCTCTAAATCACTATTGATTAGAAAAACACAAATTAAAACAACTCTGAGGTTTCACCACATATCTCTCAGATTGGCTAAGATAACAGGAAAAGATAATGATAATGTTGGAGGGGACATAGGAAAACTGGGACACTAATACATCATTGATGAAATTTTGCAATGATCCAACCATTCTGGAGAGCAATCTGGAACTATGCCCAAAAGTCTATCAAACTATGCATTCCCTTTGACCCAGCAGTGCCTTTACTAGGCTTGTATCTCAAGGAAAATCATAAAGAAGGGAAAAGGACCCACATGTTCAAAAATATTGGTAGCAGCTCTTTTTGTGGCAGCAAAGAATTGGAAAATGAGTAGATGCTCATCAACTGGGGAATGACTGAACAAGTTGCAGTATATGAAGGTAATGGAATATTATTGTTCTAGAAAAAAAATGAGGAACATGCTGATGAGCAAGGCTTGAAAAGATTCATGAACTGAAGCTGAGCGAAATGAGCAGAACAAGGAATATATTGTACAAAACAATAGCAAGACTATGTGATAGTCAACTATGAAAGACTTGATTCTCAGTGGTTTATCCAAAGGAAACCTGATAGACTTTGGAAAGAAAATATCATCTGCATCCAGAAAAAGAACTAAGGAGACTGAATGTAAATCAACACACGTTCTGTTTACTTATTCATTTATTTATTTATTGGTTTTTAATCTCTCCCATGGTTTTTCCTTTTTACTCTTTTTTTTTTTCTCAATATCATTTATAAAGCAATGCATTAAAAATAAACAAATTTACTACAAGTACAAAAAGAACTAAAGGGGAAAAGGAGGTGTCCATCAATTGGCAAGTAGCTAATTTAACTGTGGCATACAAAGGTAATGAATATTATGCATAATATGCTTCCAGAAATAATACAAATATGATGACCTGAGAAGAGCATGGAAAAACTTAAGGAAACTGATGCAGAATGAAATAACAAAAGGCAAGAAAACAATTTACACAAAGATCACCACGATGGAAATGGCAAGAACACTCACAAAACAATTGAATATGTGTTGTAAAATTACAAATAGTAAGCATGATTCCCCAAAAGTAAGGAAAAGACCTCCCCCATGCCAATTCTTTTGCAGAGGTAGAAGAACTATAGCTATGGAAAAATCCCATATATTTTCAGACTTTTTCATGTATTTCTCAACTTTGCTAATTGTTCTTTCCCTTTTTTTCCTTAGTAAACATTTGTGGACTTGGAAAGACAAGGTTCTGATCAATAGTACTTAGTAAATTCTTGTCTTGTACATAGTAAGCAATTTGTCAATGCTTGGATCTTGGAAAGACTTAAGAACCCTAAAGAACAAAACTACATTTTCAAGAATCCATGATGAAACTCCAAGAATTAGATGTCAGGGCGTGGAGTGCCCTCTTTTTGAATATCACCAATATGGGAATTTCTTTTACTTCATGATTCCTATCTGTTATAAGGGTTTTGCCTCCTCCTACTTTCTGCACTGGGAGGTAGAAGGAAGAGAAAAATAGTTTTTTTCAATTTATTTAAAAAAGGAAATTAAAATAAGAAATAAATGCATCTTTAAAATAAAGATGCCAGTGATTTACCAAATGCGTTTTTAAAATGATTATGAGGATAATATGAGAAAGAAGTAAACATTTCAGCCCTACGTGTTGTGGCACTGGGGCTAGAGATCTGCCCTCCAAGCTAGGAAGACCAGAATTCACATTCTGCCCCTGATATACAAACTGGAAACGTAGATAATCATTGAATTTCATAGTGCTGTAGGCAATTGTTAAAGACCGCAAATTTGAAGAGGGTACCATGCTACATACATGGATAGAAGGAGTTTCTTCATCTGGGAATTCTTCATACCAATAAAATCCCAAATCTAGTGCGTATCACCTTATTACCTAGTATTGATTTAATTGAAATGATTTATTTGCTACCTGTGGGACCTTGGACAAGTAAGTCGCTTGACTCTGTATGCTTCTCTTGCTTCATCTGTAAAATGATTTGTATCCTCTTTTCTAGCTCTAAATCAAGGATCTCATAGCAGGCCCTTAAAAATGAATGCTTATTCAATAAATAGAGATATATATCCATATGTATATATGACCACTTGTTTGCCTGAGACCGAAGTCCTTGCCCTACTCCCAGAAAAACTGGTTTCCCAATGGGAATCCAATGGGAAAAATCAGCTCCAGTGTCTATTCATCTAATACTTTTCCTTCTTTATATACTTGTGTCTCTTAGACAATACAGGCCTATTTGTAGTTTTAGCTTGGACTGATGACATCACAGAGATGCAGTCTTGACTTTCAGATGAAGTAGATTTCAGTGAGCCAGAATTTCACAAAGTGTTTGGTTTTATTCTCTCAAGTCACCAGAGTCCAATAGCAAGACATGAGTCAAGGTGGCCAGTGATGGCCCAGGAGCCAGTGAGTGGCCTTGGGCTTTCTAAAGTAAGATTTTTTTTCCAGATTTTAGTTAGTCTGAGGCAATGACCATTCAATGATTAGAGACTGAGTAAGAACTGATGAGAAAGATGGTCATTTACCATTACAAAAGGTTCCCTATCCATTTTCCTTTTAGGTTATGGAGGACTTCGGTATCGTCTCAATTAAAAGGAGATATTTCTTCTCCAAGGTTTCTAGCCAGTCAATACTGAGTCTGACATACATGTTAAAGTATATAAAGCTTGAATCTAAAAGTTTGCCCCCAGACTATCCTCTTGGAAGAAGAGGACCAGGCCAGTGTGGGGAAATGGAGGAGTCTGCTTAGGGTTCGCCACATATCCTTACAGCAATGCTCCTTTCTAAAACTCTGGCCACAGAATGCACCTAGATAGCAGACCAGGTTCAAACCAGTTCCATTTGTTCAGTGATGAAAAGAGCCATCTACACCCAAAGAGAGAACCATGGGAACTGAGTGTGGAACACAACATGGCTGTCTCACTATTGTTGTTGTTTGCTCACATTTTATTTTGCTTCACTTTTTCTCTTGTGCAACACAATAATTGTATAAAAATGCATATATTGGATTTGACATATTTCTATCATGTTTAACATAAAAAATAAAAATAAATAAGTTTTTTTTTTTTTTTTTTTTTTAAAGAAAGAGGCCCAGGAAGCATTTCCTTGTTCCATGATACCTGGTTAGTCATGAGCTAAGCAAGAAAGCTTGGTTGCTTTTTGTCAGGAGTTAAGGTCAATGAGGCCAGCCAGGGGAAGTTGTGGTTTGTCATAATGCTGTCTGAAGGGAGAGGTGTTCCGGATCCGTGGAGTGAGTCACTGCTCAGCCACTAAATCTAACTCAGCTCTCCATTTAAAGCTTTCTAAGTACTCGGTCCCAGAATTCTAGAGAATGCCTACCTCACTTCCCAGAAAGCAACAGTCAGGGTGTTTCATTCATTATCCTTCATTTCCATGTAGCCCTGGTCCAAATTATAGAAGGTGCTTTCTCTGCCTGAAAGGAGAGAAAAGAAGCCTCCCTTCCCCCTTGCTTACAAGATTTGAATGTGAAATTCTACATCAAAATTGCCTGTAAGAAAGGGAAAAGAAATAACAGCAAAATGGAGCCTGGGCTAGGGCCCTGTTTAAAAAAAATGATGTTAGCTGATTGGCCTTCTCTCTAAATTATATCAAATGCAGCAGCACATCTCTAATTTTAGCATCCTCCTAAGTACCAAATTACTTCATTCAGAGTATTTTCTAGCAGGGCTGATACTGGCAAAACTGTGAAATCAGGAAGTCTTTCTTGAGGACCCTTTTCTGTTTTGGTTCAGGAACTCTCCCTTTTCAGGTTCCCTTACACCTCCTCCTTTCCCTCCCTTCCTTCTTTTCTTTCCCCTTAAATAAACAACTCATTTTATTGCCTTCCTCTCTCCACCCACATCTCACCCTCTCCTGCTTCCAAGGTGAACATTTATATCCTTCCAAGAGTTTTTGCTGTTTAATGATAAATCAACAGAAACACACACACACACACACAAATGCCTTCAGGACCTCTGGAATAATTCTAATCAATCAATCCATCACTGCAAGGGTATGGGCTGAAATGTCAGGAATCTGACTGATGGTAGGGAAATTCTCTGGGTAGATGACCCTCTCACATCATTTCTTTTTACAAAACTCATCAGGTTTTGCAGTATTAGATTTCCTTCCTAATTGGACTCCTCAACTCTAGTCTTGGCTATTTACCATCCCTCTAATTACTCTCCTTCCTCAATTCCATCTCTAGGAATCTCTAGCCCTTTTCTAGATTAAACTTAGGTGCCTCATCCTAAAAAAATACATAATAATTTATTGGATGAGGGAAATAAAAAACAGTCTTTCTTGAAAGAAATTACTATGTGTTTTGATTGTCTCTACAATAAAATAGAATTAAAGCTCTCTGAAGGCAAGGAGCACTTCATTTTGATATTATACTGCCTCTTGCAGCGCAGTAAGCATCTAATCAATGCTTAAATTTGATTCAATTGAATTATTTCTTCTACAGGTGATGCAAGTTGTGCAGTGGAAATAAACAGGACTAAAAGAAGACTCCACCCCAAGAACTGATGTCCTGATACACAAGACCCTTACCCAACTTCTAACTAATGTCTATGAACTAATCAATCCCCCAAGTCAGCCCATTTTTGCCTGATAAAAATCCTTGTTCTTTCCTTGAATTATCAAATGTCATATAAAATTGCTAACTGCCTGTTCGAACAATCCTTTCTTTTATTTTTTTTTAGATATAACCTTTTTCAGTAATAGTCTCATTTACAAGCAAAGAAGAATCAATTTGTTATTTTTCATAATTGCTTTTAGGACACAAAGGAAATATGACATTTTAAAATTAACTTCTAAAACGTCTAAAACTGAAACAATTGTCCATTGTTTCCCTGATGCTCAGGTCTATAGAAGAAGGTAGAGGGGGCAAAGTTAAGGAGACTTGACTCTGAACCTCCAGATTACAGACATACTCAAGTATCTTCTCTTTCATATATTGTCCTAAGTAGTGCTCAATACCTTTGTATGTTCTGTTCCTCTGGAGAAAGAGACTGGTTTTTCCCAATTGGGGATAGATGATAAGGTTTTTTTGTTTGTTTCTTTTAAAAGACATCTGAAAATTTTGACCATAGTGGAAAACATGCTCAATTTGGAGAAAATCTGGATCAAAATATCCCTTCTGCCATTTTGTTACCTCGTGAACCTATAACAAATCAACCAGTGAACAAATACTTATTAAGTGCCAGCTATGTGCCAAGAATTGTCTTAAGTGCTAGGGACACACAAAAGAAGAAAAAGACAGTCTCTGTTCTCAAGGAGCTCACAGCAGTTGGTCAGTAAACATTTATTAAACACCTACTATATGTCAGTCACTGTGCTAAGCACCGAGTCTAGGGGTTGAGGGGGGACAACATGCAAACAACTATGTACGAACAAGATGTAAAAAGTATAAATTATCAACAATTATTAGCAGAGGGGAGGCGGTAGAATTAAAGGGAGTGGAGAAAGGCTTTTTGTTGCCCATGGGGTTTTAACTGGGACTTGAAAAAAAGCTGAGGGAGCCAGGAGGTGAAGTTGAGGAAGGAAAGGATTTCAGTCTTGGGGGACAGATATCAAAATGCCTAGAACCAAGAAATGGATTTGTTTTATTCTTGGATCAAGTAGGCCTCATGTTACTGGATCACAGAGTAAATGGAGGGGTAGAGGAGAGACTGGCCAGAAAAGGGGGGGTTGTATGTTAAACATAGGATTTGATAATTGATCCTGTGGGTCACTGAGTTGAGGGAAGGGTTTTTGTCAGAATGAGAGGGTCTGACTTGGACTTTAAGAATATCACTTTGGGTCTTTTGGGGAGGATAGAAGGCTATTGAAATAATCTAAGCATGAAGTGATGAGGGTGATTACATTTTCAAAGGAGAGAAAGAAGCTTATGTAAAAGATATTATGACAATAACATCAAAAACTTTGGCAACATGTTGGATAGAGGGACGAGAGAGAGTGAGATATCAGGAATCACACTTAAGTTGTGAGCCAGGGTGGCTGGGAAGATCATGGTACTGTTGACTATAACAGGAAGCTGAAAAGAGAGGATGATTTGGGGAAAAGGAGGATCATGAGTTTCGTCTTATACATATAGAGTTTCAGATGTCTATGGAACTGTCCAATAGGCAGTTGGAAATTTGAAACTGACGTCAGGAGAGAAGTTAGGGATGAGCAAACAAGTCTGAGAATGGTAAGGAGAGAAATAAGTGAATCCACTGGAGTTGATCAGACCACCAAGAGAAATACTACAGAAAGAGAAGTCCTAATCAGGGCCCTGTAGGACACCTGTGGTTAATGAAAAGATGTAGACAATGGCCCAACAAAGAAGATTTAAGGAAGGTCAGATTGGCAGGAAAAGAAGCAAAAGAGAGTAGTAAACTTCTACCTAGGCAGAAGAGTATCAAGGGGGAAAGAGTGATTGATAGTGTCAAAGGTGGCAGAAAGGATAAAAATGATTTCCATGGCCCATGCTTCCTCTAAGGAAGTTGAACTAGAGTTCTGTTAAAGACTATTCTGAGTCAAGAACATTTAAGCTTTTTGTGTGTATGTCAAGACTGCCTTTGGCATTCTGGTGAAACCTACAGACATTTTCTCAGAATGATGTTTGTTTGCTTAAGTGCCTAATGAAAAATATATAGTACAAAGAAAAACACCTACTGCAATAAAGTTATCAGCATTTTTAACTCACTAACCCCATGTTAAGAACCTTGTTTGAAGTTGGAATGGGCCTTGGAATTATGGTTTCCCTCTCCCTCATCATCCACCTTCCAAACAGATACTAAAATTTGCCAATTGTACCTGGATTACCAATTTATCTCAAATCTTTCCATCTCTTCATTCACAAGGCAGTCACTGTAGCATACTTCTCCCCCTCCCCTTGTATTATTCTAACAGCCCTAATTGAAAGACGGCTTTACAACAGGAAGATTATGTGATGATCAGTTGTGATCTGTGAGACGATTCAAGGCAATTCCAATAGACTTGTGATGGAAAGTGCCATTTGCATCCAGGGAGAGAACTATGGAAGTTGAATGTGGATCAAAGCATAATATATTCACCTTTTTGGTGGTAGTTTTCTTTAGTTTTGTTTTCCTTTTTCTCATGTTTTTCTCCCCTTTTGATCTGATTTTTCTTGCACAGCATGATGAATATGGAAATGCATTTAGTAGAATTGCATATATTTAACCTATTTTTTAGTCTCATCTCTAGCAAATCCATTGCTGCTAAGCCATCTTCCTAAAAGACAGCTTGACAGGTCATTCTCTTACTCAACAAATTTGTAGTTCTATTGGCTTTAGAATAAAATATAAACTTGTGAGAATGTAAACCCTGGTTCTAGTTCTTCTTTCCAAGTTTATTCCCAATCCCCTGCTTCATGGCCTTGACTTTTCAGCCCAGCTAACTCATTTCTTTCTCACCTGATGATTTTCTATTTCCTTAAATCACCTGTCTCTTTGCCTTTTGTACAACTGCTTGCTCTGTCTGTTTGCCTGGATTACCCTATCTCCTTCCTTTTGCTTTTAATCCACTTTAAAGGCTCAGCTCAAATCAATCCAAACAGGAAACCTTGCCTGTGTATGATATCTCCTGCTCAAATTACCAACTCATCTCTCTGAAGGTTGTATTCTTTGAACGTTAAGCTCCTTGAGAGCAAGGTACTGTTCTTCCTTTTATTTTAACTTTGTACTTAGAAATAATAAGCATTTGTTGGCTTGGAAGTGAACTCTGGAAAGTGTTTTATCTCTTCACATCCCACTTCCCAGTGCTACACAGGTTTCTGCTTCTCCTATTCCCAAACTGCCTCCCATTCCCCAACACCAAACCATTTAACATCCAGCTCCTTCTGATAATTTGGTGACACAAAATGAAACAATCCTATATCTGAAGCTGAAGGGACCTCAGAAATCATCTCTGTCCATCTTTCATTTTAATGAAGAAACTTATGTCTAAGTAAATTAAACCACTTGACCAAGGTCACACAAGAAGGAAATATCAGAGAATAACTTGGAGTCTGCATTCCCTGAGTCCAGAGCTCGGGTTTTTCCCACCATAGTGACTGTCTTCTATGTCCATGTCTTTGCTCAATGAGTAATCTAAGCAACCACCATTTAATTCAGCCTAACCCCACTACAGTTTCTGAAGTCCCTAAATTTAAATTAATGTACTTCAAATTCAGGCTGGTTAAGTAGCATTATTTCTTTATATTATACTATGGCTCCCAACAACATTCTTTTGTATAAAGTTGTGAGGTTCTAAAATCACCTAATAGTAGTGGATAAGGCATGCTGGTAATTGCAAACAATTCACCTTTCTTTTCCCCTTCAATATTACAGCTTCTTCTCGTAAACTAACTGGATATTTGATTTTGATTTGTGTTTATGAAGTTGCTGAGGTGGAAACAAAATGTCTGTGGCTGCCAGAGATACGTGGCAATGGCTTGAATTTGTTCCCACTGAAAGAGGAAAAGAACATAATAAATTGGGCAAGGACACATTTATGAAAATTGGATGCTATCTAAAGAGTATGTGTTTTGTATCTCTCCAGTATGGTGAGGGATAACAAAACAAATAATACCCACAAGACAAAATCGGTCCTAGGAACAGATTGATTAAGCCACTCAAAAGCAACAGCAACAACCAAAACACAATTTTCCAATGCTTTTGAGTCCGTGGTAAAGGAAAGGGGGATGTAGTCTGTCACTAAATCATTTCCCCAAGAATGTATTAAGATCTGCAGAGCCCAATTAATAGATACTAAGATAGTCCCTGTCCTCATAGAGTGAATCAGGCTAGTGGAAGGATATGTGCAATGAATATAGTGCACATTGATGGAGGATCTGTGCGTAATCAAGCTGTGATCAAAGCACTTTGTGAGACCAGTGATGAGATAGAATAATTTTGAAGAAAGTGAACTATCATTGCTAAACATAGACATTTAAGTAAATAAAGATTAAGCTGTAAAGTCACAGAATTTAGTATAATATTAAGAAAGCTTAGGAGAAGGAGAAATTAGAGAAAAGCTATAATGGCACTGTTTTGAACAAGTTGAGTTTGAGATGTCCATGGGATATCCAGTTAGGGATTGGGATTGAAGGGGGAAAAGACAGAGAAATAAAGAAGAGGGGAGAGAGAGGAAGAATAGAGGAGACAGAGAGACAGAGAAAGGGGGAGAAAGAGATGTGGGAAGAGATATAAAAGGAAAGGGGGAGAGACAGAGAGGTGGGGAGAGATATAAAAGGAAAAGGGAATACAGAGAGAAAAGGAGATCAGAAAATCATCTGCATAGAAATTATAATTGATCCAATGGGAGTTGATGAGATCACGAGGAAGGATGATCAAAAGGGAAAACAGGAGGCCCAGAACAGGGGCTAGAGACATCTATAATTAGTGATCATAACCTAGATGGAAATTCAGGAAAGAAGAATGAGAGAAGGAGCCATCAGGCAGGTTGGAAGAGAAGGACAAGCAGAGTTCAATGGCACAAAACCCTAGAGAGAAGAGAAAATTAAAGAGCAGAGGGTGATTCACAATGTCAAATTCTGCAGAGAGATAAATGGACAAGTCCTGCGAGTCAGGTGGGCATAGATCAGTTGAGATCTCCATTGCTTGCAGAAATACTCATTCCAGGGAGGTCATAGGTCAATTCAAATATCTATTTTAGCAAGTCTGGGGATGACTTCAAGGGCAATGTAGATGAGTAGATGGAGAAGTAGTCTTCAAGTAGAGACAGTCACTTTTTCTCCTTCAGTTCTCTTTCTCATACAGCTGAATAGGCAAAGACAAATCACCAATCGGCTCAAACTTCCCAGTGCATCCTTGGTAGCTGCTAAGCTCTCAATGAATTATAGAAAGGTAAAAGTTAGGAGACAGTGGATAGTGTACCAAGCCTGGAGTCAAGAAGAATCATCTTCCCTGAGTTCAAATCCAGCCTTGGACATTTACTAGCTATGAGAGGCTGGGCAAATAATCCTGTTTGCCACAGTTTCCTCATCTGTAAAATGAGTTGGAGAAAGAAGGGGCAACCCATTCTACTGTCTTTGCCAACAAAACCCCAGATGGGGTCATGAAGAGAAGGACATGACTGAAAGGACCCGAGGTAGATGGAGAGTTTCCATGTGAAATGTTTATGGTCTCAGTGAACATTTATGAAATCAAACATCGCAGGGAAAACACCAGAGTATACTATAAATAAGGCATATATATATATATATATATATGTAAATATACACCCCTTTTGAATATCTGAATTAAAGTGCAGTGTCCTCTGGGAGACAGTTACAAATAGAAACTGGGGTCACTCATGTGTACAGAAGGATCCCACAGGCCATGTGTCTGACACCTCTGCTATAAACCAGGTGGACTTCAACTTAGTGCAACCTTCATTTAGCGCTCCAGTTACCCTTAATTCCCATCAAACCAAGGGTTCTAACTCCCAGGAAATGGGGGAAAGAAAATCCTTGAATGGGCTCCCACTTCCTCCAGGGCCCCACTGTTTCATTCTCACCTAAGAAGGTGGTAAGCGGACTCGCCCACTTCCTTCCCTATTTTAACACATGCTCAGGAAATGAATCTCTAAATAGACCCAGCTGGAAAACCCAAGTTGAAGATCTGACAAAAGTAATTGTCTCTGCTTGGTCACTCTGGAGGCTTTTTGTGGACAGAGATTGTCAGCCCCTTTACCTTCTGCCCACAAGCACTGTTTGTGCATTGACCATTTTAGTCAGAATGGATTGAAACTGGTCAAATAGAGCTCTCTCCTAATATCTCACAAAGGCTTTTGAGGAATTGTCGTGTGCAAATGGGAAGAGCCTTGATACCAGGAGCTGATGGCAAAGATAATGCAGTGGTTTGCCATCTCCTTCTCTGGCTCAAACTGAGGCAGACAGGATTAAGTGACTTACTTACCTGGGGTCACACACAAAGTGTTTGTGGTCACATTTGAACTGAGGTCTTCCTGATTCACTCCCTGCACTCTATCCATTTTATAACCTAGCTGAACAGGAGTTTTGCTGGATCTATCCCTTGGGGAAAAAAAATCCTTTTTACAGTCCCACATTACAAATATCTGTATCTCTAAGGTACGGTGTTGGCCTCTTACTATTCTTGTTCCAATGTATCCACATGACTCACCTCCGCTTGGATGTCCCATTAATATGTCACTCTGAATATATACATATATATACATATACATATATATATGTATATATATATATATATATATATATTTTAAGGCTGGGGTTCAGTGACTTGCCCAGGGTCACACAGCTAGGAAGTGTTAAGTGTCTGAGACCAAATTTGAACTCGGGTCCTCCTGAATTCAAGGCTGGTGCTCTATCTACTGCACCACCTAGCTGCCCTGGTAATAATAACTTTCAACTATAACTTTCAACTCCTTCCTCTGCCTCAGTTACTATGGGCTATATCCCCAATTCTAATTCCCTAAACTCTGAAAATAAGACCATTCTCATTTTTTTCCTATCTAGAACTTCTATCATTTTCAGGCAATCAAGACTTTCTAAATATGTTATTCCATTATTCCAGTACACTCTACAAGTATAGTTTCCTTCTTAGCCTGTTTAATTTTATTAATATGCTTAATCTTAGGCTGATTTTTTTTATTGAATGAAGAAACTCATTCAATTTCTGCCCAGTGCCAGAAACAATATAATATTGAGACCGTTACTACTCTCAAGAAGTTTATATTCAAATGGAGGAAGATGGCACCTATAGGGGTAACTAGGCTGGGATGGCAGTTTTGGTTTGGGGAGGTACAAGGATGGGGCTCCATAAAGCAGTAAGTTACATGCCCTTTCTAGAAGCAGTGTTCATGTTGATTGGGTTCTCATGCTCTTTCATGAAGTAGAAAGGGTAGCTAGGTGGTATAGTAGATAAGAGCACGGGACCCTGAGTTTAATGCGGTCTTGGATACTTACTAGTTGTGTTATTCTGGGCAAGTCAGTTAATCCTATTTGCCTCAGTTTCCTCATCTGTAAAATGATCTGGAAAAGGAAATGGCAAACCCCTCCAGTATCTTTATGAAAAAAATAAAAAAGGAGTCAGACATGATTGAAATGACCCAACAACAACACAAAGTAGAAATACTATATGTATGCAACAACATCAGCATAACTGGCTGGTGGGAATGTGAGTTGTAATCTGATTTGGGGCCACTTAGATATAGCAGGCAAGGCAAATCACTGACTCAGCAATCAGATAAGCTCAGCTCTAGAGAGAGTCCCAGAGATGATTGCATTAACTCCCCAGAGTCTAGAAGACAGGTTTCTGGAGCTCTGGTATAGACAATGGAGAACCATAACAAAATGCGGCAAGATTCCTGGACCGTGAAACCTGCTCTCCGCTCTGGACTTGCCTTGACATAAGTCCTCATTCTAAATGCTTCTGTAACTTCCTCTCCTCACTTAGCCTCCCGGATCCTATTTTACTAACCAGAAACCGTATCACAAGTTTGGACTCAAACCAAATCACCTTTCCTCCATTCCTTTTAAAATTTCCCCTCTGCTATTTAATCTCTTTTTTCACTATATTAGACATCAATTAAAACACCCACTCATCTTATATATTATCATTGCAAACACTTATTTCATTTCCCTGGAAACTCAGAGGAAAGAGAACTCCAATTTACAGTCTTCTAGTAAACAGCATCGATTCTTGATTGATTGAATGAGTTCTAGAATCCTTTTTTCTATAAGAAATGAAGCAACGGCGAGTGATATATAGAAGTAATGCACTTGAATTATTGGGGAATGGCTCACTTTCCTGAGAGGCAGGCCCAGTAAGTATTTATTGTAAGCATGATATTCAAGTTGAATTTCACATTTAGTCCCCAAACATTAATCTATCATGATTCCTCTCTCCTCCACCTCCTTCATTTATTGATTACCAAAAAGTCTATTGTACAACAAAACAAAATCATGATAAATGCTCCCGAGTTAACAAGTTCCCTGTAGCATCATACTATTATGGGCATGAAAAATAAGAAATATGAGAGTCATATCATTTAAGGCCTTGAAGTTAGACTTCATTTCAGGGGTATTTCACTGTCACTGACCAATGTGATATGCATTCTGATAAGTTCTGCAGCAGCAAGGAACGGGGTTGTTATGTTAGTGCCAAAATCAATCTGTGGAAGTGGAGAACACATCCACGTTGGGAAATGGAGAGCTTTTCCAGAGGCATATTTGGAATAACCATAATAATATTAAATTTGTACTTTGTTTTAATTCATTACTTACTTAACGGCACTTACTCCAAGTGGGACCTTCCAATCTTATTAACTGTATTAAATGATGGCAGGTAAAGAAAGTAAGGATGGCCATATTCCAGTACTCGATGGAGAGTGCCTCAATTATTTTATGGGCTGAGTTTAACTGATATTTCAGCTATTCCTATTCTGTTCTACCCAGGGTCCATATGTGACCTTGGCACCAGGGCATTAAACTGGCACAATTGTATAGTTACCCCCTAATGCTAAATACCCCTACTTTAGGGAGAAAACCCGCCAAATAGATTGTTTGGATATCTAACCAAAATTATCCTAAAATAAATTTGATGACTTTGAAACCCAGGAATGTTCAACACTCAATTTAATGCTCTCTTCCAAGGGCCAAAAAGCTATTTCATCCTCTAAAATAACCTGTGAGGAAAAGCAACCGTTCTGTCAAAATGTAATATGGCAAGCTATTAATTTCAATTCAGTAAGTTTTTATTAAGGACCTATGAATTTCTGGCAATCTATAGCTGTAGCACGAAGTGCACCATGCTTACTATTATGGACCTTGCAGTATAACCCCTCACATGTACCCATTCTCTCTCTGGGAAAACTGGCTCTCCCCATCCTACCCTCCCATTGACAAGTCTTAATTTCTTGAGACAGCCCACCACAGCAGTTATACTCAACTCCATTGGGCTTTAGGATTAATCCTGTTGTGGAAGAATATATTCCACTTACTCATCACTACAATTCTTAAGCTCCTACTGATACGCTTCATTTACACAAAACCAGCTACTCACAACCACGATACCACTGAACCTTCAACATAACCATTCACTTAACAAGAATGGAAGAATAAGAGACTACAAATAATAGATTGGAGACATTTGATAGGAGCAAATGTAGAATGGTCCCCAGGTCAGCTTTGGCTATACCCTTTCATCCACTTGCTGGGTATTTGTGGGAAAGGGCAGGTAGATAATTAAGAGACCCTTGGTGTTGAAACACATGAATATGGAAAATGTGTGCCTTCGGGGTGTCTTATGTTTCTGGCCTGCCGTGTCATTAGCCCATCCAGCAACGTCTGCACCACAGGAAACTGTAGCCATGCCAACTGTGCTCTTACTTGTTCTCATTATTCTAACTAGGAGCATCCTCTTCTGTGTCCTTCTCAAAGTGATGAGGCACCGACAAGTTATTTTAACTCACAATCACCTTCAAAGGGGGATGGAGGAAGTGATTCACCACTTTATTGACTAACAGTCCCCCTTAAGCCAAGGAACTGCAAAATCCATCAGGCTGAGGCTCTCTGAGAAATACAGAAGGACCCAGTTGGTTCTTCACTAGGAGGCTGCTGTATTTTAACTAATTCTCATACATCATCCAGTAGAGAGCTGCAAAGACTATTTTAGCTTTTTCCGATTTTTCGGAGAGGGCAGAAGAAATTAAAAGGCAAGTCTGAGAAATTTTAACCTCTCTCACATAATAGATGGAGCTAAGAAGACAATTGTCTTCCAATAAGAATCAGTTTTTCTCTGACTAATCAAGTAATATCATATTAAGCCTTTTTCTTATCAACTCTCTCTTGCCACCAGCTTCCTCATAGTTAGCTTTTCCATCTCCTCTCTGATTAATTCTTCCTCTTCTATTAGGTTTTCCTCACTTGGCCATTGTTAAGTGCTCTAGCAAAGTTCATCACCATTTTCCTGGTTCAAATCAGAGCTTCCTGGGGCCCAGGGAATACTCTCTCTTTTTTTCTGTTAGTTATAATACTGGCAGTTAAAATTTAATTTTCCCTGTCTTCAAAGATCTATGTGATTTATCATTTTGTGAGTTTTAATTTCTTAAGCCTTAAAAAAGAGTTCCATGCAAATGAGCTGAGGGACCACAGTGCTCTGCAGCCTTAGTTATTTCCGAGGCCTCGACCCAGTCATCAACATTCTGCATCTTTAAAAACTGTATTTTTTCATGATTGCATTTCACAACTTCTTAGCGAATAAGATTATTTTCCTGCCCCCTTTTATTCTCTAAACCATTTGCCTATGAAAGGGACATCAAATTGCACCTTTTACCAGGTCATTTAAACCTTTTTTATTTATACAAAAGTCCATTTTCTGCCCTCTTTGGCATCCAAAATTGCTCATTCCACATTTGAAAATGATTTCTTTACATATAGTTTTTTAGCATTTTATTGAACAAAAGTACTTTCACTGGCTATTTCAGCCAACAAACTCTTCACTTAGACAAGGCACATTACCCTGCGTTCTTTCTAGTTGAATTTTATCTTCTTCCTCACACTAAATTTTTTCTACCTTTTGTAGCTTTTTTCACTCCATTTTTTCCGGGTAAGTACCTTCCACAGCAATAATACACAAAGGTCAACATATTAATACTCTGCTGTTCTGAGGCACTTAATGATTCACAGTCATTGTGACAGGAGGTCTCCAGTATTGTGACGCAGTGCTTCGGGAATAGCTCTGTGATTTTGGGGGCTATATACGTGATGCGATGGATAAAGTACAGGGCCAGAAATCAGAAAGAGACATCTTTCTGAGTTCAAAGTCAACTTCAGATTCTTTACTATCTCTGTAGCCCTGATCAAGTCCCCCCCTGTTTGCCTCAGTTTCCTCATCTATAAAAGAAACTGAAGATGGAAATGGCAAACAATTCCAGTATCTTTGCCAAGAAAATTCCATATGGGCTCATGAAGAATTAGACACAACTAAAAACAACCGACCTGAATTGTTTGATTTCACATTTTTATTTGGAAGTTAATGATAGAGGAACAGCTGTATCAACTACATGGCACAGTAGAGTGCCAGACCTGGAATTAGGACTATCAAAATTCAAATTCAGACTCATACCTAATAACTGTGTGATCCTGGGCAAGATGCTTAACTTCTGCTTATCATAGTTTCCTCACCCATAAAATGAGGATAATAACAGCACCTAGAGTTATTGTGAAGATTAAATGCTATGATAAAGTAGTTTAGCACAATGTCTGGCACATAGTGAATTGCTGTGTAAATGTTAGCTATTCTTAAATTATTTTTATTGACTGCTCATCAAATTTTCTAGAGTACTAAGTTCAATCTAATAAGATAAAATTCAATTTTGACAAATGTAGTCTCATTCTTGGAGAATTAAAACAATTTCACATGTACAACATGGGGAGAAACAGGTATCGGTGCATATGTTTAAAAATTATAGAGGTTTTAGTGTACTAAAAGTTAAGTGAGTCTGTATTATGACATGTATGCATGTGAATCACAAATAACAGTACCTAGGCTTCCATGAAAAGAGAGACAGTTTGCCAGAATCAAAAGGTAACAGTCTTTCTATCATCCCTGGATATTATAGAATCTCATCTGAAGTCTCAGGTTAATCTCTGAGAAGTATAGTTCAAAAAGTGAAACTGATCAGCCAAAAGGCATAAAGAAAAGAAAATGGTTAAGGGACTTGAAGACATATCAGTCAAATTAGACTCAAAATAACTAGAGAGAATTTAGTCTAGAGAACATTCTGAGAGAATATGGTGGCCATGGTCAAAAATTAGAACAGCTGACATGGGCTAACCAAAAATGGCAGAGATAAAGGCAGGAAACTGTCTGAAATCTCTCCAGTTTCCCTTGAAACAATTATAAATCAAGTCAAAACTAATTTTAGAGTGAGAGAGTCCACAAAAATGTGGTGAAAAAATTTCTAGCCCAAGATAACTTAAAAAGATTTCAGGACAAGTATGTCTCACTGGGGTAAAAAGGGAATGCATCCCAGTACAGTCTGTGTCCCAACAAATCAATAAGAGGGCCTTTGGTCCCCATATAGATCATCAACCTGGGTCAGCAGGCCATCAGTATAGCAAAAGAGCTGTGAAGTTCCCAGCCTCCAGTGCAACAGGTAAGCTGTCCCTGAGAGCCTGCAAAGGGAAGGTTCCCAGTAACCCAATGAATAGGTCCTCTAATTCACACCAGGAACTTGGAACAATACCTCCATACTCCTGTAGCCAAGCCAAGCTGAACTTTAAAAATTATAAAGTAATCTGGAAATAAGCAAAAAAAAAGTCTATGAGATAAATAGAAAGCTATTGTGGTGATAGAGAAGATCAAACATAAGCTCAGAAACGGACAAAAAATGTTAAAATGCCTACATGTAAAGCCTCAAAATAAAAAATGATTTAGTCTCAAGACCAAAAAGTCCTCCTGGAAGGATTTTAAAAATGAAATAAAAGAGGTAGAAAAAATTAATTGGAGAAGGAAATGATTTTTTTTCATAATGATTTTGCATAACTCTCAACAGCACAGTAAAATAAGCACAAAAAAAGGACTGAAAAAAAAAAGTTCTTACAAAATTACAATTGTCCAAATGGAAAAAAGCTTACTGAAGAAAATAATTCCATAAAAATTAGAATTGGGCAGGTGAAAGTTA
Source organism: Sminthopsis crassicaudata (assembly GCF_048593235.1). Taxonomy (NCBI): domain Eukaryota; kingdom Metazoa; phylum Chordata; class Mammalia; order Dasyuromorphia; family Dasyuridae; genus Sminthopsis; species Sminthopsis crassicaudata. The sequence continues at coordinate 13,372,972 of NC_133622.1, forward strand.
ATGACTCTATAAGACATCAAGAATCAGTCAAAATAAAAGAATAAGATAATAAAAGAAAATACAAACTATCTTATTGGGAAAATAACAATTGAGCTGGAAAGTAGATCAAGAGAGATAATTTAAGAATTATTTGGACTATCTGAAAGCCATGATTAAAAAAAAAAAAAAGCCTGGATAGCATGTTTCAAGAAATTCCCAAGGGAAACATCCCTGAAATACTAGAACTAGAGAGTAAAACAATAATTTTTTATCTAAGCTAATTTACTTATTCAGTGCCTTACCAATCAAATCAAAAAAGTTTTATACATCTAGAAAAATAAGAACAAAATTCAACAAAAGGTGAAGAATAAAAAGGGGAATCTATAGTGGTGGGGGTGGAATATAAGTAAGGTAGTCTAGCTGTACCAGATCTTAAACTACATTATAAAATAAAAGTCATAAAATTTGATATTAGCTTAGAAGTACCATAACAGCAACATTATGTGAAGGTCAACTGTGATTCACTTAGCTCTTTTCAACAATGCACTGGTCCAAGATAAGTCCAAAAGACTCAGGATGGAAAATGCCATCCACATCCACAGGGGAAAAAAAAAATGGACTCTAAATGCGGATCTAAGAATAACATTTTAACTTTCTTATTTTTCCATGGACTTTTTCCCTTTTCTTCCATTTCTTCTTTTAAATGACTAATGTAGAAATATGTCTTATATGATCACATATATCTAAGGTATATCAAACAGCTTACCATTTTAGAGTGGAGAGTGAAAGAGGAAGAGATAAAAATCAAGAATTCAAAAATTTATATTAAAAACATGTCAAAAATTGTCTTTAGACGTCATTAGAAAACTTTCAAAGTACTTTCAGAGCAACAACAACAAAAACAACAGTTGACATATGGAAAAATGATTAGCCTTATTCTGTTCGATCCAGAGAACCAGTAGTAGATGGAAAAGTGCACAGACAAATTTAGGTTTGACATCAAGAAAAAATCCTAATTTTCTAACACTTAGAGTTATAAAAAAAAAAAAAAAAAAAAGTAAAAAGGTGAATGGCAGCATAAGAGATAATGGGTTCTTGCTCCTTGGAAGTCTTCTAGCCAATTCTTAATTATTCATTGTAGTCAAGATTCCTGCTTTGTGTGAATTTGACCAGTTGGCTGCTGAAGTCCTTTCCAATTTCCCTAATCAGCAAGTCTCTGGATTCAAAGAATTTAAATCTGAAACCCTGTTACCCTTATAAATGTTAGTCACATTACATTGGAGGCTCTCTTAATTCTGAGAATGGACTAGTCACCTAATCTCTATCTGCCTCACCTCTTTCCTCATCTATAAAATGGGATTCATAATATTATCTACATTATATTGTGAGGATCAGATGAGATAATATTTATAAAGTATTTAGTATAGTGCCAGACATATAATATGCACTTATCAATGATTAATCCCTTTCCCTAATACTGTCCTAACAGAACTGGAGCTGGCCACACAAATCTAGTCCAATGAACAAACATTTAAGGGAATGATACTAGAGATAGGTGACAGTCATGAAGCAGAATATCAAAATCTTCCCCACTGCTGATATCCATGAGTAGGGGCAGTATAAAACACAAATAGCATTCTAAGTTGGTTCAAACGTTGCTTCTAAAGTTTGCTAGTCATATGATCATCAACATGTCACTTAACTTCATCTGTAAAATGAAGAAAATAATATTTATCAATTACTCTCTGTCATTATCTTATGGTAATGTTCACATGGAATAATGAAAACAAAGTGTTTTGCAAAATGAAAACACTAAATAAGGACAGCTGGATGGTGCAGTGAATAGGGTGCTGGCCCTGAAATCAGGAGGACCTGAATTCAAATCTTACCTCAGACATTTAATGTTGCCTAACTCTGAGATCCTGGGCAAGTCACTTAATCCCAAAGCAAAACAAACAAACAAAAACAAACAGATAAATAGATAAATGAATAAATAAATAAATAAATAAATAAATAAATAAATAAATAAATAAAGCACTAAATAAATGCCAGCCACTATTTATTGAACCTTAAACTACTTGTTATTACCCTAGGCAAATGACATAATCTCTGATTTAGTTTCTTCAAATATAAAATGGGAAAATGAGGATACTTCACAAGGTTGTTGTAAGATACTTAGCAGCATCTGGTCCATAACTGGTGATTGATGAACACTTGTTCCCTTTCTTCTCTGTCCCTATCTCACCCATAATCCCCATATCATTTTATTCTGGAAAAGCTGCTGATGACATGTTGACTTTAACATTGGAATTTGAGACTTATATTATTATATTTTAAACATCATTTATTCACCTTTTTAAATTATAATACTATTTCATGATCTCCTTTGTTCAGATAAGTAGATTTTAACTGCTGCTTTTTAATGAATTCTGTAGAAAATTATATTTTAAGAGAACAAACAAATTGAAGTTGGTGCTTTTAAGTAGTATTCCAAAGGATTAAATTTATTTGTGTTAATATAGTTTGAATTGTGTCATTAGCATTGTCAAATACAATTAAGTAATGTCATATGCATTATTGTATTAGGAATAGGGCTGAACTGAAGCCCAATAATCAACACATTCAAATATATCCGTTATCATACCAATGGGCGCAATAATGCCTATCCCATCAATCAATTGAGCAACTGTTAGTGCTAGCCACTATCCTCCTATAATTTTATCCTAGGGAGTTTACCCCACATTTTGTTCAATCATTTTTCAGTCATGTTCACTTCATAATTCCATTCGGGGTTTTTGGCCATTTCCTTCCCCAGCTCATTTTACAGATGACGACATTGAGGCAAACAGGCTGGAGTGATTTACCCAGGGTCACACAGCTAATAAACATCTAAGGAAAATGAGTCTTCTTGACTCCAGGCTCAACACTTTACCCACAATGCTTTCTTCTTTTTCTTTCTGATATTACAATATTACTCAGGAAGTTCACAGGGTACATAGCAGTTTTACCTTGTACCACAAACAAACCTTCCTTTTCACTCATACATTACTAAGATGACTTCCATTATTCTTCTCTTTAATTCCTTGTTTGTAATGTGGGGTGGCCTGCTCATCCCTATGTACTATGAACCCCATGCTATTTCTCTTTGAGTAATATATACTTTTACTCCTTTGGGGAGACATAAGGTACCAAAAGAATACTGATTTTTAATGCTCTTTTGTTTTAGGAAGAAGTTTAGTGTTATTAAAGGAACTTTGATTTTTTAAAGCATTCTTCACCATGGGATTCCATGAACTTAGATGGAAAAGATGTTATTTCAACATAATTTCTTTTGTAATCTTTTTCATTTGTATTATGTTCATCTAAAACCTTAATTCTAGGAAAGGTTCTACAGGCTTCCCCTGACTTCCACAGGGATCCATAGTTTATTTTGTTCATCTCTAAGCTCCACTCATTTTCCATCTGGAACATTTGACCAAGATAAAGCGATGATGAGTGAACTGTGTGGTTTATTCATCCTGTAGTATGTCACAATTTGGACAACACATGCATTCTTTTCGTTTTTCCCTTTGGAAAATAAGAGAATAAGATCCCAATCAGGAAGCTCTGCAACATTCTGTGATGCCATCATCACAATATAGGAGTATCTGGGACACCTTGCCATTCTGAGAGAATCCCACCCAACTTAGATCATGAGAGATCTTATCTTTGATGGTAGCGAGGGTCATTAGTGAGCCTCAGTCTTCTATATCTGTTCAGTACCTCACCCATTCATATTTCCATGGTTGTTGAACAAAATGATCTTTTTGAAGTACATAATTCAAGAGCCTTTAAGACACATTTATTCTTCCACATCAAATGCTTTTTTTCTATATTCAACAAAACAATCACAGTGGGATCTTGTATTCTCCACATCAGTTGTTGGATGAGAAAGCAGTCAGTTTAATTTTTGGCTATTAAAGCTTTTGAGACATCCTATTTTATAATATATATATATATGTATGTATGTATGTATGTATGTATAAGAAACAGGTATATAGATTAGTATTTGCTGTCCCTCTTTCTTTTCAGAGACCTGAAGTTTTCCCTCTATGCCTTTGGTACTTTCACCTGATACCTTGATTGCCACTTTGCTAAGGCCTTTGAAATTACTCCACCTCCATCACAGGTTCCTTTGCACAGGGGACACACTTGATCTATCTATCTATCTAGCTATAGATATAGTATATATAGATATAGATATATACTATATATAAAAATATATATAGTATATATCTATATATACTATATCTATATATATCTATATCTATATATATATATATATACACATAGATATAGATATAGATATAGATATATACTTGTCTAGTCTAGCTTCTTTGCCCATTATTGTTCTCTTCAATGTCATTTTAACAAACTTCATTAGAAGTATTTGGGGGATCTTTGAAGTTGCCATGCAACTGTTTTTAAAGGCAAAATGTTTGTTGCCAGCATCTTGGCAAGTCTTCAAAATCTTTTTGTTATCTTCATTCTATTATACCCTCAGACGTCCCAGGAATGACTTCATTTACCCGAGTCTCACACCAAGATTTTTTGGTCTTTTTTTTTCTTGCTCAATTACTTCCGATTGTTTTGTGAGACAATATATCTCATAACTACACCATCCTTCTCTGTAACAACAACAAAAAACCCACTTGAAATCCCTGTTGCTTTTAGTTGCTATGTCTCTCATAAAGCATAATGCGGATCCATGCTTTTTAGCTTCATTTAGACATTTTTTTAAAAAGACAAATGAGTTAAATTTCTCTCTGAAATTATTATAGTTGATGTCAGTATCCATTATACTATCTATTTTCCCATTTGAGCATCAATAACTTGTTCAAATAGAGAAGGTTGAATTTGTTTTCATTTTATTCCATATCCCCTGATTTCTTTTTTTTTTTCTTTTTTAGTTTGTACCTTAGTACTAACAAGTCAATGACATGATTCTATAGAAAATTTATTTAGGAATAGACTCCTCCTCTCAAACCATTTTTCTCTGTTAAATTATTATTAATTTCATGTTTTGTGATATTATTCATTGATTATGTCCAATGTCTTCAGTCTTTCCACAAAAAAAAATATGGCTTATTCACATGAGACTTTTGTGTAGTCTATAAGTCTAAACAGCTTTTCTAATCCTTATTATAGAACTAATTTTCATAATTTTGGAGAGTCTTCTTTCTTATTTTCACTATTCCTGGAAGATGTTGTGTATCAACGTATATATTGATTTTATTTGCATTCTTTTCAAATTCTAAGGCTATATCTAACTTTTCATTTTCTACCATAATGCAGAAGCTAAAGTGATTTTCATGCTATTCTTTGTACAAATGATTTTCATGAGCATGCAAAACAAGACGACCAAATTTCCCCTGAACTGCTGTTTCTTGTGACTTTGAGAATTTTGATCAAATCAACTTTTATTATACCACTACAGAGCTGGAAGGGACCTTGGAAACCACTGAGAACAATTCCATTTTACCAATGAAGAAATTAATGCCTTGTACAAAGTCACAAGGCTAGTTATTATGTGAGGTAGGATTTGAACCCTAAGATGACTGACTTCAAATCAAAGACTGTACTCACTCTGGCAGATTTTTATCATCACCAAGGAGAATTTGTGAATTAACCCTCCATTTAGCTAGAGCTTCCTTCTTTCTTCCAGCTTTGTTTATCCAGAGATTGTCAAAAATGATAGGATTTAATTCTTCCAAATGTATTTTCACCAAATTCACTCATTTAATAATACCTTTTTTCTAGCCAATTCCCTATCAGTGATTATTCTTAGCTCTTTCTGCCATGCTTTCCTCCATGCTTGTGACCATCACAGCAAAAGCAGAAATGGGTTCCCTGTACAAAATTAAAGGCTAATTTGTATTCTTCTACCTTTCATAGGTGCTATAGTCAAAGGATTTATCACCAAGGAAATGACCCTCTAAAAGTAAACCTTTTCTCTACTTATTAATATTAACCTTCAAACAGAATTCATGGTTTGTTTCTAAGATCCCATCTGAACACTTTCAGAATGAAAGCTCAGCCAGAGGTTGCCCTCCACCAGTGAGACCTTTGAGAATCCATGTCATGATGAGGTTTCAAGAATAGGACTTTGTGAAGGGTTTGTGGGAAGTAAACAATAGGCCCTAATAAAAATGTGTCTAGAATATAGTCTTAAAATCACTCCTGGATGATCTTAAATCAATCTCTTAACTTGGAATCTATTATCTTGGTTTATAAAGAAAAAAAAACATAAACAAAATTTAATTTTAAGTGTTTTCCTTGAGAATTCTATGTAGTTAGGGGCACAGATTTACCCCCCAAAAATTGAAAAAAATCTCTTTTGGTCAGATATTTCTTGCACAACATGACAAATATAAAAATATGTCTGAAAGGATTGCACATATGTAACCTACATCAGATTGCTTGCTGTTTAAGGAGGAAGGAGAGAAAAATTTGGAGCACAAACTTTTATAAAAGTGCATGTTGAAAGCTATCTTTAGATATATTGGAAAAATAAATGATTGTTTAAAAAGAGTTTATATTTTAATAGAGTACAATGCAGAGGATAGACAATATTCCAAATTAAAAACAAGCAATAAAAATTCATCTATTAGCATTTAGTTATGTCAGTTTATTCAGTGGAGCACTGGCCTAAGTGTGGATAGTTACTAATAGCCATAGAAAATCACTCAAGAGAAAAGTAGACATTTAAATATAATTTTCTTTTATATTTCTGATGAAAACAGAAAACAGAAAATGGAATTAACTAGTAGGCAAAAAAGGTAATTTAAGACAGGGCAACTGAGGCTTTGTCTTAGGGCATGAAAATTTAGAGATTGTCAAAAAATGTAATACATACACCACTTTAATAACACAAAAGCCACTATAATAACCAATCTTCCTTTCCCATTCAACTAAACTTATCTTAATTACTTCTCATATTATTTTCACATCAAGAATTATATAGTTGATATGAAGGCTCATTTTTCTATTTCTTCTCTCTGGAGCAATTCATACTATTTGCCTTTGGACTCCAAATTACTCTAGGACTCTTAATTAGTAAGCACTGGTAACAACATAGAGAAGAGCTAATCCAATTCCAATTGATTAATGATGGACAGAACCAGCTACATCCAGAAAAGGAACACTGGGAAATGAATGTAAACTGTTATTTTTACCTTCTGAATCCAATTCTTCCTGTGCAACAAAAAATTCGGTTCTACACACATATATTGTATCTAGAATATACTGTAATATATTTAACATATATAAGACTGCTTGCCATCTGGGGGAGGGGGTTGGGGGAGGAAGGGAAAAAATCTGAATAGAAGTAAGTGCAAGGGATAATGTTGTAAAAAATTACCCATGCATATTTACTGTCAAAAAAATGTTATAATTATAAAATAAAATAAAAAATTAAAAAAAAAAAAAAAAAAAAAAAAAAAAGTAAGCACTGGTAAGACAATATGTTTTGAGAATTGCCAGGATGTGACCTGGCCACATCCTACTGCTTCTGGGAGTCACAGGTGAAAGTTGGGTGACAGATGGACACCAAGGTGGGTGAGCAGCCCCAAAAAGGGTTCACGGAGCCTTCACACCAAAGATGCTAGCTAGTCCTCCCTGAATGATCCATAAAAACACTCATTGAAAATCTGTTCTCTGTTTGTGTATGTCTATGAATATATAAATAAGAAGAATAGCACCTACAGAGTACTTTAAGGTTTGCAAAGTGCTTTACAAATAGCTCATTATGTCCTCACAATCTTGGAAGGTAGGGACCAGTATTATACACATTTTACAAATCAGGAAACTAAGGCAGGTAGCACTTAAATAAATGATTTGCCTAGAAGTTCACAGCTAGTGTCTGAAACCTGATTTGAACTCGGATTTTCTTAATTCAATGTTCACCCCTGTACTATGACCTAGCTATCTAAATATGGAATTTTATAGTATAAAATTACAGAACAATATGGAATTCTATATAGAATTCTATATGCAAATATAGAATTACTGCATCCTCCAATGAATTAGGCCATAAAACACTTTGAGATCTGATTTTATACATACATATGCATATTATGTATAGATATTCATATACACATACATATGCATTAGTGCAATTTATAAATGCTTTTCTGTAAGTATGAAAGACTCCGGATTACAAAGGGAAGTCAGAATTTTACAGTAAAATAAGGCAATTAATTCCCATTTCCGAATGGTAAAATTTTTGTCACAGAAAATAATTGATCATGGCTTACATAAAATATTAGGACCCCTAAACAATTCTCCCTAAGATGTTTAAATGAATTATTCATTCAATAAGCTTTTATCAGGCACCTTTGTACAAGGCATTTATACATTTTTTTAAGTAATATTTTCTTTTCCCCCAATTATATGCAAAAAAATTAAACATTTTTAAAGTTTTGAGTTCCAAATTTTATCTATCCCTCTTCTCCTCCCTGAGACAGTTATATGTGGTGCTGGAATTTCAAAAAAAAAAAATGTAATCCATATATTTGTGGAGCTTATATCATGCAGATACATGCAAATTGCACACATAATTTCAGAAAGGAACATTCACTGGTCTTGAAAATTTTAATTTTCTTTCACATTATATAGAATACCAAGGTTTGGGGGGAAGGGCAAAATATGAATATTTTTGTATTATATGATGATGAGGCAATAAAATCACAGGATTGCATTTGGTTTCTATAGAAATTTGACAGCGACCTCGAATCTGAAAAGTACATACTAATAGCAACCCTATAACATTTTACTGTTGTAAAGGAGGTTTTCTATGTCAGATTGTCAATTATCCACTAAGGTTCTGCTACTTCCCCATGACTGCAATAGACATTTTCTACCACAAATGAGTTCATTAAGGTTTATGATACTAGTTCTAAGCCACTGGCAACTCTACATTTTGCTTTACGGTGCTTGTTCATTGAAGAGAACAAACTGAATAAAAAGTCAAAGCAAAAAAGAGACTAGGAAGAAACGAAAGAGGCTGCTGATCTCATTTCACTTTTCTTGTGTTTTGGTCCATGGCTCACATTAAGAGTTTGGTTTAATCCAGTCATTCCGGAGAGCAATTTGGAACGATGCTCAAAAAGTTCTCAAACTGTGCATACCCTTTGATCCAGCAGTGTTACTACTGGGCATCTATCCCAAAGAGATCTTAAAGAAGGGAATGTTTGTGGCAGTCCTCTTTGTGGTGGCCAGAAACTGGAAACTGAGTAGATGCCCATCAATTGGAGAATGGCTGAATAAATTGTGGTATATGAATGTTATGGAATGTTGTTATTCTGTAAGAAATGACCAACAGGATGAATACAGAGAGGCTAGAGAGACTTACATGAACTGATGCTGAGTGAAAGGAGCAGGACCAGGAGATCATTATACACTTCAACAACAATACTGTATGATGATCAATTCTGATGGACGTGGCCCTCTCCAACAATGAGATGAACCAAATCAGTTCCAATTGTTCAATAATGAAGAGAACCAGCTACACCCAGCAAAAGAACTCTGGGAGACGACTATGAACCGCTACATAGAATTCCCAATCCCTCTAGTTTTGTCCGCCTGCATTTTTTATTTCCTTCACAGGCTAATTGTATATTATTTCAAAGTCTGATTCTTTTTGTACAGCAAAATAACTATTTGGACATGTATACATATATTATATTTAATTCATACTTTAACATATTTAACATGTATTGGTCAGCCTGCTATCTGAGGGAAGGGGTGGGGGGAAAGGAGGGGAAAAATTGGAACAAAAGGTTTGTCAATTGTCAATGCTGTAAAATTAACCATGCATATATCTGGTAAATAAAAAGCCATAATAAAAAAAAAAAAGTTTGGTTTAGAGGGGCAACAACGTGAAACAATGGAAAATCTATGGCTTTGGAGATAGGAAATCTAGATATGAATCCCAGACCTGCCACTTGCTAGGTAAGTGGGTTTTAGGCAAGTCACCTTGAGCATCAGTTTTTCCATCTTAAAAAGGAGAGGATTGGACTAGGAGGGTGAAATAGATGGGTGCTACTCTGTGGTGCTATAATGTCCCCTGCTAAAAAAACCAGCCACAACAGAGAAAAAAAATCAAAGAAGAAAGGGATGCGAAGAAGCATGGAATTGTGAAAATATTTGATCACATTCCCCTTTTAAAATTCATTGCCAAAAAGAGCAATTACCCTAGAGAAGATTCTCAATTTTATTTTAATAAGATGCAAATTCAGGATGAAAAGGATTTGACTTAAGCTGATTAATTTTATCCATCAAGTACAGTATAAAATAAAACTAGACTCCAAACTTGACATCACTGATCTTTTGTCTTATAAAAAGACACTTTTCATTGGAGCTGACCCATATCAAGGTACTCTTCCAGAAAAAGATGTCCATTATGAATCTCTAAGTGATTGAGTAGAGGAAATTAATCCTGAGAGGGATGTTAGAACTCTATTCAAAGTTCAGGAAGGTTTTGTTTTTTCTTTCTTTCTTTCTTTCTTTCTTTCTTTCTTTCTTTCTTTCTTTCTTTCTTTCTTTCTTTCTTTCTTTCTTTCTTTCTTTCTTTTTTTTTTTAATGCATGTTAAGTTCTGGGAAAAACAATCAAAATGAAAATATCACTTTCATTTTCATAGCTATGATGAAAACATTAGAGCATCAGCCTGAGGAATAGCAGATGAATCCTCCTTTGAAGACAATTTTCTGTCAAAGTACACAGGGGCCAAGGAATGCAATATATAGAAACCAGGAGAAAAGAACTTCATTAACAGTCATAGTTAAAGTGGCTAAACTGATTAATATATTTCTTGGAGTTCCATTGGTGCCTTCTGTTTTTATAGTCAATTTCCCATCTATCTGTACTCTCTACATCAAATCCTCCCTTCCAATTGTAAGCAAATGGATGCCTTTCTTTGCGTTTTTTGCCTCTGAGAATATTTCTGGCACCCAGGAAATCATTCACAGAGAAAAAAAGGTGATGAAGTCTTTAATGATCCTGGTGGGGGGGGCTGATGCCCTTCCCTACTCCTTTCACTTGGGACACACATGATCCTCTCTTTTTTGGGACAAAATTATGAAACCTATGATGTGATAAAAGGATGCCTTTTGTTCTTTTAATCTCAATTTTGTTATCTCTTTCTTTCTGCTTTTGCAATTAGAATTTCTAGATTGTGATGGCCAAGTGAGAGGGTGGGAGTTAAGCAGCAAAGCATAAAAGTAGGGTCCCTGGAGCAATGACGGCGTGGAGGCAGGAGAAGAAAAGAAATTTTCTTCTGATAATTGCTGCGTCCTATGAGTCGCTCAGGGCTAGTGAACAAGAGGAAGTCACTTTTCTAGTTTAATCCATCAACTGGAGACTGAGAATAAGTGTTCCTTATCTCATCCTTTGAGTGTGAGTGAACTCAAGACATGGAATGAGGGAAGTCTTGCTTTCATCAGTAAGGATGTGAGAGCAGGGCACTCCTTGGAATACATTGATATATTTCTTTTGTATCTTATCCCATGTTATTAAAAACTAAGGAGCAGCATGGTATTGTGGACAGGGAGCTGATTTAGCAAAGCTGGATTCAAATCCCATCTTGGGCCCTCGGGCTGTTGGATCCTTGAAAAATAGGACTGAGTCGCAGCAGCAAAAGTGGATTTTCCTCATCTGAAAGTTCTTCATACCAATGGAATTACAGGTCCAGTTTCTATCTCGATCAATAAACTATCGTGTTGTGACATAATACATGTCTATACCTATGTTTGCAGTAGAGAATGGCCTGAGAGAGGGAATAAATGATGTGGGAAGGGGTTCAGGCCATCAAATATATTTTGTATTTTAATGGTGAGAGGTTGTTTATCACAATGAGGAAGGAACAGAGCACCACTCTGGAGGAAGTCACTTAGGTGTGGCCAGGCTTGAGTAGCCCAGTGATCACAGCATGGGGGAATATAAAAGCTATTAGAAAACAGCAAACCCTACACATGTACCAGAGGGCGAGTGAATAGACCTGTGGTGATAGCTTGGGAAAAAAAGAAAAGAATACTTCTTGGGAGCTAATTCAAATATTGCACTAAGCCAATAAAAAACCCTTGAATGGTTAATTAAGCCAGTGATCACTGGCTTCTGGATGCTGAGCTACAAGAATGTTACCTAATGAAGAAAAATGATTAATTAAGACCCATAGACTAATATCTTTTCAGGCTAGTAAATGTTTTCCTTTTTTAATGTCCATCGATAAAACTAAATTATATTACAAAGAATTTCTGCCTCTACATGCAGATTGGGGATAACATCCATAATAGCAGCATCTGTCATTTTGATTTGTTTGACCAGCCTCTCCCTTACTCCCCAAATACACACACACACAAAGAGAGAGAGAGAGAGAGACAGAGAGAGAGACAGAGACAGAGAGAGAGAGAGAGAGAGAGAGAGAGAGAGAGAGAGAGAGAGAGAGAGAGAGAGAGAGAGAGAGCTAAATAGTTATTAGTCAAATAATTCGCAATAAACACCTATGATGTAAACATAGTATATTAGGTATATTCATGTGCTCATGAATACAAATATAACACATCCATCCATATATATATATAATATATATATATATATATATAAAACTGCTGAGATCTAGAGACCTTTGAAGGCCAAATGTTTATTCAGCAGCTCTCGTCTTCCTCCTATGCCAGACCCTAAAATCTTTGAACACAAAGGCCCAATCCCCATTCCCTGAGTTGATCTGAAGCCTAAGGAAAACAAGTGTTGACCATGTACCACATATAGTTGCTAGCTAACTCTTCCACATCAAGAGCCTAGATTTCTATTGTCCAAGGTCTTATTCCCTCAATCAATGAGTCAGAGCTCACCCGAATGAGATGCGAAATAGAGGGACACATCCAAAGCATAAGAACTGTACATTCTAATTGTACATGTCTAATTCTAATAAGGAGCATACTATATCATCTTCATTCCTAATAATCTATTCTCAACAGTCTGGATTTAAGTTAGAAAATAATGTTCTTTCTTTTTAAACCTTTCTCTTTATTTGAAACACAAGAATTATAAATAAGGTGGGACAACTAGGTCTAGCCAAAGGTCAAAATTTGGATGTTATTGGGATTACTTTCTCCTGGAGCCATTAAAAATAGTTAACTGAATAAATAATGAACAAGCATGAATACACTTAGTATGAGAAGATGTCAGATGGCTTAATCTCTCCTCCCAGTATTGGCCTTAAACACTGTGTGTTCATCCTACCTTTCCTCTAACAGAGGAATGTTCCTAGATCTCTGCCCTAGTGGGACTTTTCATCTGAGATCTGAGTTCTCTTCCTAATCTCTCTCCTTCTACCCTTCCCCCTCAACTGAATTGATTTTAAAAATTAAACTGGATTAAAAAAATTAATCTGGAAGCTTGCTCCAGGGCATCATAATTTCTAGTTATAGTTTTGCTGCTCTCTGGCCCCTCTTTAATCTGGTTTGCCCCTAACATAAGCCATCCCATTGTGCCCCTTAGAATCCTTGTTCTACTGTCCACAATTTTTCATCCTTAAATTTAAATCCATATAACTTGAATCCATGTAACATCCTTTTTCCCCCCTAACTTTCCCCTATCATAGCTACTCCAATTCCTGAAACCCTCAAAGCCAGAAGGACTACTGGTACATTCCCCCCACCACTGTTGATCCCATACCATTCCTCTAGATTCATCCATGAACTTTCTGATTGTTAGATCCGCAATTCAATTGAATTCAATTTGAAAAACATTTATTAAGCACCTGTTAGTTGCAAAAAAATGGTTCTAAACAGTGACACTTGTTGATATATTAAAGTGCAAATTGGTCATGTTGGTAATTATATGTGATGTATTCATACCATGTTCCATACCTAGAAACACCATAAAAGTGCCCATTACTATGAGTTTTATCATTGGTGTTATCATTGTTCTGCTTCTCCCATTCTCACTCCCACTGAATCTATTCTTTTATCTAAAGTATGCCTTCTGCCTTCTTGACTATTCATAGGGTCCTCCGGCCACTTCCCAACTCTGCCCCCTTTGCCTCCGTACCTATTTGTCCCACTATGTGCTACTGAATTATCTCACAATCTGCTTGGCCCATCTCCTGGATCTTTTATTTTTCCAGGCCTATAAACCAAAGGCACCCCAATGTTCGCTTTCCCCCTTTTATTCATAGGTGCCATCTGTAAAGAAAAAAGAAATCTTTAGACCTATTGACTATCTGTAATGTGTTCATTCCCTCAACTGGGCTTTTCTGGGTAATCTTCCTATTCTATCCTAAGGAAGGAGGAAAGGAATAAACATTGTCTGCTACTTACAATGTGCCCGGCATGGTGATGGAGTGTTTTACAAAAATGATCTCCTTGGATCCTCACTCCCCTGCAAGGTTGGGGCTGTCAGTATTCCCAGTTTACAGTAGAAGAAACTGAGGCAAATGTTACTTGCCACAGTCCTAGAACTCCTAAGTGTCTAAGGCTTGGTTTGAATTCAGGTCTTCACTCTTTCCCTAACTTTATTCCTTAGATCTCTTCAGGGACTGCTGTGGAGCATCTCCTTCTTGCCTATTCCTCCCACTCTCTATACCTATAGCAAATGGCCCAATTATCTATCATCATTAAGCTGATTGAAATAATCTGTGCCATGATTCTCCTCAGTCCTGATTGCCACCCTTCAAACTCTCTTACCACACTCCTTTCTCTTCACAGAATCTCTCTCTAGAGCCCACCAAGAATGATTTCTTTCCCTGAATTCTCGAAACCATCATGTCTCCTACAAGACCATCTTGTTCTAGCCTTCCTCCTTATTGTAGCTTTAGGCTGGGCTTCTGTTTACCTATAAACATGCTGAGATTCCCTCAATATTAATCAGCAAAAGTAGAAGCTTCTTCTTGACTATTCCTGCATATCTATCTCCCATCCAGCCCATCTCTTCTCTCCTTTTCACTGTTTTCTGGGCCATTCGTGGAGTGTGAGGTAGCTCTTTTATGTCTTTTAGCATCCCTTTTCTCATCTTTAACATGGGTATCATATTTCTGGTACTATTTTTCTCAGGGGTTGCTATAAAGAACAAATGAGATGATTTATGTTATATTTACTGCTCAGCAAATTGTAAAGTTCTATTATTTAAGTCCTGCTATCTATTTCCTATAGTGAATAGTCTAATTTTCATTCATTTTTGCCATACTTTCCCCAGTAGAATAATAGAGAAATGGAAACACATGTACAACTTTTTCTCTATAAACTTAAAACTGAGAGAAGTCTACAGGAAGAATGGTCTTCTCCAATGTTAAAATCCAGGGGACCTCGGGAGTGACAGCAGAAGCTTTTTTTGACCTGTGAAATCATAGGAACAGGGAAGTAATAGAAAAATCTAACAGATTATCCTAAGATATATGTAAGTGAAAGTCTTTGCTCTGATAAGTGTCACAGTCGTACCCAATTAGGACAGTCAAGACGCAGAACAATTAAACTACGGATCCAAAAAGTTGAGAAAGGAAGGAACAGAGGAAGAGGTTCATGTACTATATATTAAATAGGGCTTTTCTCAAAATATTGCTTGTCAATTACATTCACAAGTAAAGGAAGTGCTCAATTTTAGTTAGATTGATAGCTATAAATAAAAATATCATTTTTTTCCTACATAGTTTATTGATAAAATCTCTTTGTAGACTCCTTGAGAGTTGATGGACCCAGATTTAAGCACCTCTCCTCAAAAGACCCTCCCTGTTTGACCTGCTCAAGCTGATCCTGTAGCTTTAAGGGTCCATTCTTCTCAGTCCATATTTAGCTTGCCACATACAAACTTACATCTTGCTTATTTAACTTTTCTTTCTGTTCTCTCTCCTCTTCCAACATGACTCCATTACAAACAAAATGTATTTAAGGGATTCATTTAACAAGACCGCTGCTTATAGAAGGAGCAAAAAACACAACTGCTTATGGCATCAGCTATTTCTAACTTACTTCCTTGGGCTCTGTTTGCAGCTAGTTGTGGAAGCTCATTTCTGCTAGCTTTGTAATTCTTTGCATACAAGTTGTTATTGTTAATATTATCATTATATGGATGACCCCATTGCAACAGCTTATTTCAAAAAGAAATTTGTTTCTTCTATACTTTGTTTTATCAACCCCCAAATAAATGTATATATTAGCAATGTGGAAAAAGATGCTTTATGCTGTTAAATAACATATTTTGGTTTGGGCCTGAACTTCTAACCCAATGAACACCATGCTGACTCTCATAATAATATTATTATTAAATTTCATGGCTCTAATACAAGGGTTTTCAGAAGTTAGTGATGGGGCACTGTTTCAATAATCAATCATAATTGATACTGGTCAACTTGACGTATCACTCTAAGGATTCCAAACAATGGCTCTCAGGAAAATATATTAAGTTAAAGATTTTATACAACTTAAGAATCTATTCAAAGATTCAAATCTTTTGAATGGATGTCCATCAGTTGGAGAATGGTTGGGTAAATTATGGTATATGAAGGTTATGGAATATTATTGCTCGGTAAGAAATGACCAGCAGGAGGAATACAGAGAGGCCTGGAGAGACTGACATCAACTGATGCTGAGTGAAATGAGCAGAACCAGAAGATCACTGTATACTTCAACAACAATACTGTATGAGGATGTATTCTGATGGAAGTGGAAATCTTCAACATAGAGAAGATCCAACTCACTTCCAGTTGATCAATGATGGACAGAAATAACTACACCCAGAGAAGGAACACTGGGAAGTGAATGTAAATTGTTAGCACTAATATCTGTCTGCCCAGGTTGCATGTACCTTCGGAATCTAATACTTAATGTGCAACAAGAAAATGATATTCACACACATGTATTGTATCTAGGCTATATTGTAACACATGTAAAATGTATGGGATTGCCTGTCATCGGGGGGAGGGAATAGAGGGAGGGGGGGATAATTTAGAAAAATGAATACAAGGGATAATATTATTAAAAATATATATATAATAAAAAATTATTAATTAAAAAAAAGATTCAAATCTTTGTAATAAAAGTTGTTATTGTTAATATTATCATTATATGTATGACTCCGTTGCAAAACTTATTTCGAAAAGAAATTTGTTTCTTCTGAACTTTGTTTCCAAACAAATATACGAAATTATAGGTTTTACATATATTTTAACACATTTAATATCTACTGGACTACCTACCATCTAGGGAAGGGGATGAGAGGAAGGAGGGGATAATTTGGAACAGAAGGCTTTGCAAGGGTCAATGTCGAAAAATTACCCATGCATATGTTCTCTAAATAAAAAGCTATAATAATAATATAAAAAGTTATGTTTTAGTCAACTTAGTCTGTTCAAAGATTCAAATCAAGCAAGCAAATATTTAGTAGAAATCTACTAGTATATGCATAAGATACTGTAATAAATATTAGGTACATAAGGACAAAAAGAAAATGGTTGTCCCTTTCATCAAGAACCTGATATTCTTTTGTAGGGGCAGTATCTAGTGCATGTATCAGGATAGATATCCAAAAAACTGCAAGCAATTTAAGGAGGAAAAGAGCACCAAAATGGGGGGTTCCCAAAAGGTTTTCCTATAGAGTTACTGAATTTTGAAGGATGTAAGGGATTCTAAAGGGTAAGGAAATGACTGGTAGAGTTTGAGAAATTGTAGAGCCAGAGCCAAGATGGTGGAGTCGGAATGCTCTACAGTCTAACTTGGCACAGAATGTGTGGAGGGAAATAACATAAATTTTGAGAATTTGGGGAAGGAAACAGATTGTGGAAAGGTTAAGTATATTGTTCTTAGAGGTGTAAGGGAGACACTGCATATTTTTGCATAGGGACATGACATAATCAGACTTGTGTTTCAGAAATTTGATTTTGGTGTTTATGAGAAAGATATATTGGAGAGAGAAGAGAAGGGGAAGAAGGAAGTCAATTAGGACCATAAAACTAATCGATGCAGAGGATGATGACATAGTGAACCATGATAGTAGCTGTATAAATGGAGAGAAGGAGACAGAGGTGAGAGATATTATGGAAATAGAATCACCAAAATTTAACAACTGATGGGACATGAGGACTTGGGAAAAGGAAAAGTCTAAGAAGACTCCAAGGCTCTGAACTTGGGTAACAGATAGGATCATGGTAACTTCAACAGGAAGAGGGATGTTTTGATGTCAGCTAGTTGACACAAAAGATAAGGCAAGAGATCTGAAATGAGAAATACCCTCGTTTAGACCCAGCTTCAGACACATACTAGTTGTATGAGTCTTGGCAAGTCACTTAACTTCTCTTTGCTTCACTTTATTTATCTGTACAATTGAGATAATAATAGCACCTAATTTACAGAATTGTTGCAAGATTAAATAAAATAATAGGTGATACACTTTAGTACTATATGTGGAACATAGTAGACATTTAATAAATATATGTTCTCTTCTCTCTTTAATTAGAGATCGGTGATAGTAGACTGGGAGGAGGAAATAATGAGCTTTGTTTTGAATGTGTTGACTTGAAACATTAGTGAGATATATAGATAAAGATGTTAAGGAAAAGTCAGCTGTACAGGAATGAGGTTCATAAGAGAGATTATGTCTAGACATATAGATTTAGGATTCATCTTTATAAAGATGAGAATTGAAGTTTAGGTGAAAAGATCACTAAGGAAGAAGATACAGAAAGAAGATCCTAGAAAAGACTCACATTAAATGGGTAGGTGATTGATGACTCAGCTAAGAACATTGAAAAGGAATGATTGAATTCATAACATAAGAGGAAATGGCTGTCACAGAAATCAAGGGAACAACAGAATCTAGATGGGAGTATCTTGGAAGTGCAAAGCCTTCAGGTAGAATAAAGAATAAGAAAAGAGAACTGGAACTAGAAGGTAAGAGGCTGGTAATAATTTGGGAGATAGTGATTTCATCAGAGGGGTGGATTTAGGGGGGAGGAAATGAGAAGTGAATAATAGGAGGTGAAAAAAATGGAGGCCATGAAAAGATTGATCCTTTCTTGGAGTTTGACTTTGAAGATCAAAGAGAAATGGGATGATACCATGAGGGCATGGAAGGGACAGGATTTTGTTTTGTTGTAAGTCTGTATGTTCTTTTAAAGAATTCCAGAGAGTAGGGCATCTAAATAAACAACAGGGAGGGAACTAGTAGGTAAAGAGGTATTCAAGAGTATTGAAGGGGGTTGTGGTCCCTTTAAGAAACTAGTTCTTTCAGATTGATTTATTCCTTTCTGATTCCCAATCCCTCCTGGCTGATGCATTATCAGTTCAGGAAGCTAGGACCTTTGATTCACAATCCTGGTCAAAAGCATCCCTTTAAATTCCAATAGGAGATCCGGGCTTGTCCTAGCCCCCACCAGACCTGAGCCAACTTGGGCTCTCACAGCCCCCACCAGACCTGAGCCAACTTGGGACTCCACCCATGGGCCCCTTTAGCTAAATCTCATTATAAAAAGAGCCAAGCTAAAATTCTCTCTTTGCAGAGGGTCTAAACATGACAGCACCATGTCTGGGCATCCCAAGGACTCTCTGCCCACTGGAATACTATTTCCAGTGCCCTCTTATCTCTACCTTCATCTATTTCCTTAAATAGATTTTAACCTTACTTCCAATGCCCATAATAAACCTCTTTTATCAATCTAGGTTTTCGGGTCTATAAATTCCTTTATAGAGAACTGCTTGCACCACCACTAGACCTCATTTAACTCCCTACTCTTACGCTGAATCCAAAGGAGTTTCAGGGAAGCTCCATTTGACTCCATGTACCCCAAACCTGCCACTAGACATCAATTTCATTTGGGTACCCCAAATCTAAACCTCATCATTTTGGTTCCCTCTAGACCTCATCAGTATGAGAGAAGGGATGCTTAGAATGGCAAACTCCAAGAGGAAGCAGGAGGAGGTGAAATCAGAAACAAAAAAAGGAGAGATTAGGGTTTCCAAGAAGTGTCATAACTTTGCCAGAAACTGAACAAAGGGAAAGACAATGAAAAATGATATATAGTGGGGGTTTGAGGTATGAAATAGGGGAGTAAAAGGATCTCATGGTTTCTATTTATGTCAAAAAAGGAAAAAAGTTAAGACTTTTATTGAGATTGAGAGGAGAGTTGGTGGTTTAAGAGATCTGAGGGAATAGAAGATTTGGAATAACCATTTTGTAGAGTGTGACATAGGGTCCATTAGGAAAGAATAAAAGGATTGCTGCAAAGCAGTGAGGACTCAGTTCAGATATCATCAGTTTGTAGTTGATCTAATTAACATAGTTTGCTGACTTTTTTTCTAGAAGTATTCAGTGTCATGTTCATGGAAGCAGCAAAGGCAGAAGATTGAGGTAACCTAGAGTTGGGGCTTGGAATGGCAAACACCAAGAGGACGTGGGAGGCGGAGAAATCAAATCCCTTTGGCAAAGGGACAAATGATTATAAAGAAAAATATGGTGGTCAACTGTAGGGCAAAAAGTGGGAAGCTGAAACTGAGATTAATATTGGAGACATGGTCTAAGTCACAGGGGTTCTCAAACTACGGCCCATGGGCCAAATGCGGCCTGCTGAGGACGGTTATGTGGCCCGCCGGGTTATGGCAAATGGACTGAAGGACGGAGTCAGAGTGTAAGCTTTTGTTTTGACTATAGTCCGGCCCTCCAACAGTCTGAGGGACAGTGAACTGGCCCTTATTTAAAAAGTGTGAGGACCATTGCAAGAGAGCAAGCAAAGGTATAGTGGTCACCAGTCATAATGAAGAAAAAAAGAATATATTTGGGAGAAATAAAGTAGGGTAAGAGATGTTTTGTTATCCTCTGAGCTTATGCAAAGAAAATTCAGTTGTAGGGAAATAATTCTCTACAGCTGATTTTCATCTTGAATATAGAAAAATTAAGTCGGGCTTGGCTCTCTGAAGATAAGAACCAAAATGAGAAATCCTTTCATTTGGGATAAAAACAAATTATACCAACATGGAGGACAAGGGTCTGGGAGAGACAAAGAAGGGCAGGAATTGGTGTCTCAGAGCAAAGTCTGACAGGGCAGCACAGGGGAAGAACTCTCAAAAGGAAGGCACAGGATGGTGGATGAGACGAGGAGGAAGTATGACTCTACCAAAAATTAGCACCCCGTGGGAAAAGTCCCATTTGCACCATACTAGTTATAGCCCTGTTGAAGACAAGAAAATGAAAGAATTTTATGTATGAGGGCCTCTTTATAGTTCCCTGAACACATTAATGGAGATCATTTTGATCCTTTTGACATTTCCAAACCTCTCTGATGTTTGACCTGATAAACTGTGGGTACTTCCCTTTGCAATAATGAATTTAGAAGAGGAACTCAGCAGGCAGTGCTTAATGGTCTCACTCTCTAGGCTTTATGTGAGAATCAATAACAAAGAAAGTCTCTCGTCGGAACTTCTTAATGGGAACAAAAATTTAGCTAAAAAGGTTTAATGATCAAAGCTCCAGTCAAATTTCTAGGGTAGTGTTCTAGAAAGGCTATAGCTGTGATCAAATGTGCAGTAGGAAACCTTCCTGACTTGTTCCAAGGATGAGAAAAAGCAAAATGGTTTTGAAAGTTTTCAAGTTGCTATCAAATTTAAAATTGAAACACGATTAGATAGAGCTGCTGGTGGGCTTTTTTCCATGTGGGCCTGGTTGACTGATCAATAGTCTTGGTATAAATATTGCTCTGATGGAGGGAAAAACTTTAGAGCCATGATTCTAACCCCCTTTCCCTGATACTTATGGAGTAAAATAAAGCAGGTCTAGTAAAAAATGCACATTCTGCATATGTGGCCACCCTTTCCTAACTTCCTGTGTTGTATGAGACTTCCGATTTCCACCAAATCGAGAAAAATGAGTAACGTATTTACCCATGGCAAATGTAGAAGTCATTGAATTTCTGCTCTCCACTGAACAGATGAAGCAACGGAGACCCCAAGGCAAGTGACTTGTCCTAAGTCACATAGGAAAAAAGTGATGGAATCAGCATTTGAACTCATCGTCAGATCCCAAATCTATGATTTTTTCTGCTGCATAAATGCTGTAAAAGATGAAATGACTGAGAAACCAAAGGTTTGCTCTTCTGGGCATGTCGATTTATTAAACAATTCCTGCCAATTGACCAACAAAATGGATCCAGGCTCCTTTCTCAGTTTAGTGTTAGACACTGAACCAAGGGGGAGATAGACTTTTAATATATTAAAAGGGAATAATCAAATAAGACCAATTAAGTAAAAAGAAGCATTATAACACTAGAAAATCTGATTTCTAGCTGGAAGAAACATTAAGCCCTTTGCAAGTTGGGAGGGGGAATTGAACAGGTGTAGTTCTGTGATATCAAAAAAGGGGGTCCTGTTGCTCCAAATGTCTATGAACAAAGGAGCAGGGAAGCAGTAAGTGAGCGATCAGCACCTGCCAGTTTGCAGATAAGACATCTCGGTTGTTTCAAATGTACAAATGTGAGAAAACTTTGCATTTATCTTTGGATTTGACTAGTTTTTGGGCAGTATGATTTAGGTGATTGGTTAGGGATCCCACAAACAGCAGATAAGGACCTTCAATTCCCTAGTCACACAGGGCTGGATTCAAACAGTGCAATAACATTTTCTTCCAATTCTCACAATTGAATCAAGTTTTATCACCCAGAATTTGGACTAAACTCATAATTGAATAGAAACGAAGCTAGCTCCAGATCTGAGTCACAAGATGGAGTCAATGTGGTTCACATTCCCACAATTAACCACTCGCTGTCTTAAAAGCCTCAATTCCCTAAATTTCCTCATGCTTTCTATTCCCATCTCCTCAGGAGGCCTCATAAACATTTTTTAAAAAGGATACAAACACAAAGGAAAAGGTTAAAAGGCAATAGAAGACAAAAAAGAACTAAGGAAAATGTTAAATTAGTAAAAACAGAGTATTGAAAAAATTAAAAATACCACAGAAAAAAATCAGATCAACTATCAAAAGATGTGAACTTGAAAAAGGAACCCTCAGGAGATATCCTGAGAAAGCTCTTCTTTGTGTTATGGTGCTTTCTGCTATTTCATAGCTGCAAAAGCTTTTATGTGAAAATAAAAAAATAAAACCCAACAACAACAAAAAACCACTCACATTTCCCTGTAATGAACAAGGCTTTTGTTCACAACCTTCAAAGCTTAGAACTACCAGGAACTAAAAGTCTGTATTTTGATGAAGAA
The DNA here is from genome assembly GCF_048593235.1 of Sminthopsis crassicaudata. Taxonomy (NCBI): domain Eukaryota; kingdom Metazoa; phylum Chordata; class Mammalia; order Dasyuromorphia; family Dasyuridae; genus Sminthopsis; species Sminthopsis crassicaudata. Next base: position 13,396,178 of record NC_133622.1, read on the forward strand.
AAAGTTTAATGGAGTTTATTACCTTATAGGTAATATCAATCAATATCAGCTGGCTCCTGCCTTCATAGGTACACATTCATGTGTATAGAATATGTATATACAAAATGTATACGTCCATAGAAATTGGCATATTACTCATCCCCTGCACTTGGCCATCTAGTTAGACCCATCTTTCTGCTATTTCTCAAACTTGATTTTTCATCCTCTACTTATCTGTTGTCTGCCATTCTTCAAATGCAGTTCTTCCTCATGTGGTCTCTCCAAATCATTACTTTCCTCAACTTATGAACCCCAAGAATTGAATGTAAACTGTTAGCAATACTGTCTCTCTACCCAGGTTACTTATACATTCGGAATCTAATACGTAATGTGCAACAAAATGGGATTTACACACATATATTGTATCTATTTACACATATGTAAAATGTATGGGATTGCCTGTCATCAAGGGGTAGGAGTAGAGGGAGGGAGGGAGGGGATAATTTGGAAAAATGAATACAAGGGATAATGTTTTAAAAAAAATTACTCATGCATATATACTGTCAAAAAATTATAAATACATAAAATTTAAAAAAAACTTATGAACCCCAAGAAGACTTTTCTGATCCATTCAGCTATTTTATTTGTAATTAATATATGTCTTTGAGAGTAACCTGTAGCACAATTCTTGGCATATATTATTTAATAAGTGCTATTAATGGTTTTAATTGGGGGGGTCCTTTGACTAATGCAGATACAAGCCCCCTTCCATTTGTGGGAAAATCACTTCATGTTAAAAATACTTGTATATTAACCAAATAATATCAAAACTACTAGTAAAGGGGCTGCTAGATAGCACAGTAGATAGAGCACCAGCCCTGAAATCAAGAGGACCTTAGTTCAAATCTGACCTCAAACACTTAATTCTTCCTAGCTGTGTGACCCTGGGGCAAATCACTTAGCCCCAATTGCCTCAGGAAAAAAACACCATGAAAACTACTAGTCAATATATATTTTAGTACTCTACCTTGTTTTGAATTTATGAATTTGAATATATAAGAAAAAGTGCTTTCTTGAAATGTTACTTCTAAGTCAGAAATCCAAATAGAAATCACTTTCTACTTGTCTTGACTTAGAAGTCATGTAAATCAACAAGAGTTTCTGAAATTTCTGTTTTGTGCCAGGCAGATATTCTGTGCAGTAAAGCAATTTCCTAAGTAAAATGACTAGTTATGATGCAATCTGTCCTCACTAATTTGATTTTGTAGAAGCAAAGTGACTCTTAATATCTACATAAATTTCCCAAAACACCTTACCAGCGTTCCCTTTTATAAGGGTATTCCTAATACCTTCTTCAGTTAAAACATGGGAAATTCAAGGATGTCTTACCAGATGCTCCTAGGGACATCATCTATAAAGCAATAGAAGATTCTACAGGATAACTAAAAGGAAAAAAAACTTCCAATTTAACACAAATAGATGTACCAATTAATTTTCAGCATTATAATAAGGAGGAAAAATACAATAAGCAGCAAAAAATCAATAAAATATTCAAATATAGACACATATAACTCTATCTATTGGTTTATACTGTCTATAGTATGTGGGTATATAGGAAAGAACAGAATAAACAGGGGGATATAGTTTATAGTAGTGATTAGGGAAAAAAATTGAAAAGTTTTTTTCTGAGAAAGGCCTCATTTTTCAAACATATTGTTAAACTTAGAGAACTGAGACAAATTTGGAAAAATGATAGTCATTCCTCAATTGATAAATGATCAAAAGATATAAACAATTTTCAGATGAATATCCAAAGCTATTTGGTTTTCACCCATATAAAAAATGTATCTCATTATTAATCAGAGAAATACAAATTAAATACAAATTAAATCAATTCTGGAGTAGCTGTTAGATTATTTAATACTCCACTGTTGGGTTGAGTTATGAACTGATCCAGCCATTCTATAAAGCAGTTTGGAACTATGCTCTAAGAGTTATAAAACTATGAATACATAACCCCTTGATCCTGAAATACCACTATTAGGTCTATAACCCAAAGGTAATTTTTAAAAATGGAAAAGGATCTCTATGGAAAGAAAGAAAGAAAGAAAGAAAGAAAGAAAGAAAGAAAGAAAGAAAGAAAGAAAGAAAGAAAGAAAGAAAGAAAGAAAGAAAGAAAGAAAGAAAGAAAGAAAGAAAGAAAGAAAGAAAGAAAGAAAGAAAGAAAGAAAGAAAGAAAGAAAGAAAGAAAGAAAGAAAGAAAGAAAGGAAAGAAAGGAAAGAAAGGAAAGAAAGGAAAGAAAGGAAAGAAAGGAAAGAAAGGAAAGAAAGGAAAGAAAGGAAAGAAAGGAAAGAAAGAAAGAAAGAAAGAAAGAAAGAAAGAAAGAAAGAAAGAAAGAAAGAAAGAAAGAAAGAAAGAAAGAAAGAAAGAAAGAAAGAAAGAAAGAAAGAAAGGAAGAAAGGAAGAAAGGAAGAAAGGAAGGAAGGAAGGAAGGAAGGAAGGAAGGAAGGAAGGAAGGAAGGAAGGAAGGAAGGAAGGAGGGAAGGAGGGAAGGAGGGAAGGAGGGAAGGAGGGAAGGAGGGAAGGAGGGAAGGAGGAAGGGAGGAAGGAAGGAAGGAAGGAAGGAAGGAAGGAAGGAAGGAAGGAAGGAAGGAAGGAAGAAAGGAAGAAAGGAAGAAAGGAAGAAAGGAAGAAAGGAAGAAAGGAAGAAAGGAAGAAAGGAAGAAAGGAAGAAAGGAAGAAAGGAAGAAAGGAAGAAAGGAAGAAAGGAAGAAAGAAAGAAAGAAAGAAAGAAAGAAAGAAAGAAAGAAAGAAAGAAAGAAAGAAAGAAAGAAAGAAAGAAAGAAAGAAAGAAAGAAAGAAAGAAAGAAAGAAAGAAAGAAAGAAAGAAAGAAAGAAAGATTGTGTAACTTCTCTCTCCAAACCCATTGGTGTGTAGGGCATTCATCCCTCAAAATGAGGAGAGCCCTAGACCAAGGGGTTCACTCTCTAATTTTTTTATACACTGTATTGGTGGAGGAGGACTGAGAGAAACACAAGTAACTACCATCCAAACAACCTTCAAAAGATGAAAGCATCCTAGAACAATCTGGCCAACATGGCGCAAGGTGCCTGTACTCCCTTCTCGATATGCTATCCTATCACACTGGTACATTATTAACAGCCAGGCAAAAGATACTGAATTTCATTCTGAGCTATTGCTGAGTCATTGAAAGTTTCTGAGAGGAGCAAAGAAGGGGTTTGAGGGGGCTCAGATTTCTCAAAAGGGGCAGGGGAAGAGAGGGTGATAGACAACCCCCTCACGCTGGTCTAAGGAAGGAAGAAAAGAGGCAGAGAATAAGAAAGGGATGGAGAGGAAGCAGCACGTGGAGGAGTGCTTGAATAGCTCCCTTCTCTTTCTACCTCAGCAAGACTCAAGCAGCCCCATCCTTATTCACCATTTCAGCTTCTGTGGAAAGCACAAAGCTCCTTCTACTCATATTGTTGACAAGGTTTTTATTTTAAAACTGGAAAAAAGTATTGGCAGAAATGGAATTGTGTTAAAGAAAATATACCCCAAAATGTGTTTCAAGGAGAGAGGAAACACACGTCAGACACATTTCCCCTGAAGCAGCTAAATGATAGAGCCCAGGAGCCCAGGAAGAAAGTTCTGCCTTCAAACTTTGCCTCAGACACCAACTGATAGTAGAACCCTGGGCAAGTAAAATGGGAAGAGTAATAACATCCTGCTTCCCAGGTTTGTTGTGAGGATTAACGATAATATTTGTAAAGTCTTCAGTCCAGTGCTTGGCACATAGTAGGTAGCTAATGAATACATGATCCATTTTCCTTACAAATCTGCACAATGTGCAGTGACAGAGAGGGTTCAAGTAGCACAGCTTATGGGTGAGATGGACAAATGAGCTATTTGTAAAGCACTTAGCATAGTATCCAACACACACAGAGTAGCCACTGTATAAATAGAAAATAAAATATAAAAGCTGTTGTTCCTGTGGTGGTTGTTTTCTGTAGACAGAACTCCCCAAACAGGGAAAGCTTTGTAAAGCTATTTCTCTACTAGAAAATGAATGTAGTGGAGAATTAGAGCAATTGTTCAGCAAAATAAAAGGGATTACTTTTTTGTTGTTTCATGGACGTTCAAGGATAATATCTTTAAGTAACTATGTTTTGGCTAGACCTCTGATTCTGTTTTATTGTTTTAGAAATTTACCTGTCAACCAGGAGATCATTGTACACTTCAATAACAATACTATATGATGATCAATTCTGATGGACGAGGCCCTCTTCAACAATGAGATGAACCAAATCAGTTCTAATAGAGCAGGAATAAACTGAACCAGCTACACCCAGTGAAAGAACTCTGGGAGATGGCTGTGAACCACTACATAGAATTCCCAATCCCTCTAATTTTGTCTGCCTGCATTTTTGATGTCCTTCACAGGCTAATTGTACACTATTTCAGAGTCCGATTCTTTTTGTACAGCAAAACAATTGTTTGGACATGTATACATATATTGTATTTAATTTATACTTTAACATATTTAACATGTATTGGTCAATCTGCCATCTGGGGGGGAAAGGAGGGGGAAATTAGAACAAAAGGTTTGTTGTCAATGTTGTAAAATTACCCATGTATATATATGGTAAATAAAAACTAATTAAAAAAAAAAAAGAAAAGAAATTTACCTGTCCTTTTGCTATCAGGTGACACGTCCAAGGTCACTCAATCAGGATGTATTGTAGAGCACATCTGAACCAAAGCTCTCCCTGTTTATCTACTACTCTATGAGGCATCTCAAGTTAAACAATAATTGCCTTAAGTTCCCCTTTATTTGGCTGAGATCTTAGTTTCAAAAGTTAATACTGTAATCTAGACTGTCCATAACTTCTAGAAGCTGAATAAAATGGTGAATGGATTTTATGAAACCAATCCTTTGCCTTCGAGAATCCCGAATCCCATCCATTTCAGAGGCAGAAAGTGTTCCAAGAGTCAGAGCATTAAATAACATGTTAACAATGCCCTTGTTTGTAGCAGCAGATTTTTACTTTTTGGTGCTTGTGTAGCCAAAGTCTGGGTCACTGCCTTCTAAAATATTATTTACCTTCCAGCTGACTGAGTGTCATGGCCCCCAACCTCAGTGCATCATGTCTGGGCCTCTGGTTCAAAAGCACAATGAATAGATCTCCTCCCAGCAAGGCCATCCACAAACGTACCATCCTTTGTACTAATCTCACACAGAAAAGCCCATGTAAGTTGTCATTGATTACAAGGTACAGTGCTTGAACTATGCTGAGCCCATGTTCAGAACGTGACGTAAAGATGACATTTCATTTAAGAAAGTTCAAAACTGGATGGGCAACATGGGAAATCATCTCTCAGTGCCAAAAAGTCCAAGCAATAATTCCCTTTCTTGAATTTCTCTCAGAAATCCACAAAAACTGGCCCCCTCTATAAGCCCCATAAACTTCAGTGAATGCTAAAAAGGCCAAGAATTGGACTTTTATTCCCAAGGTACTTTTTTCTCTTCAATGATTTGTTTCACATCATTTGAGGGCGTGATTCTGCATCTTTGTGGTAAAACAAGAGTAGGTCACACAAGATTTAAGATAAAATGTATGTTCGAATGCCCAGACATTTTCAAAGTGCTTGGACCTGTGTTAGTGCTGAAGGGAAGATACAATCAACCAATAAACATTTAAGAAGTGTTTGCTGTGTACCAGACACTGTGCTAAGCCCTGGAGATGCAAAGAAGGGTGGGCGCTGCTTCTCCAAGATGTCATAGTCTAATGAAGGAGAAATTGGGCAGCTGGGTAGCTCAGTGGACAGAGGCCAAGTCTAAAGCCAGGAAGAGCTGGGTTCAAATCTAACCTCAGACATTTATACCTGATCCTGTTTGCCTTTGTTTCCTCATGTGGAAGATGAGCTGAAGAAAGAAATGGCAAACTACTCTTGTTTCTTGGCTTAAAAAGGGGTGTGTGTGTGTGATGAAGAGTCTGAAATGACTGAACTTGTCAACAGCTATAGACAAACAAGCCGTAAATATTGAAATAAATTGGAAATGTCCCATCCAAACTGCCAGCCCTATTCCACTCAATTCTCAGGAAGCAACTTGGGAGAGGGTCATATCACGTATTAGTCAAGAGATGGGTCCGCAGCCAACAACACAACTGCATCTCCTCAAGTACAGCACTCCCTCCGTTCCACTGATGATTCACAGAAACTCAGGCCCCCCCCCCACCAAAATCCCCTTATTTTATATATTTGTTTATTTTAAAGTTAAAAACAAAATAAGAAAAGAAAAAACACACTGTGATGAAAGCAGCAGAACATGAGAGAATTCAAAATACTAAACAATAAATTTCCATTTCAAAAAAGCCTATACAAGAAATACTACACACTGTGTTCAGAGCTGGCCGGCTTTTCTTTGCTTCCTTACAGGATTTCTTTTGTGCTCTGCTGTGCACTTTTTACTCTTATTTTTTTCCCTCCCTTCTTCCTCTACCCCCCTCTACACTAAAGGCTGAAATTGTGTGGCTATAGATTCATATACATATATATATATATATATATATATATATATAGAGAGAGAGAGAGAGAGAGATACATATTTATATATATATATAATATACATATATAGATATGCATACATATATTACATATACATCTATATCTATAATCATGCATATATATATATACATTCATCTATGTAAAACTATATACTATGTTTATTTGTCCTGTTTCTTTGAAAGTGGATAATATCTTCCTTCATAAGTCTGAATCTTTCCATATTTTTCTAACTCTAATAACTCATTTCCTATACCACAACAATATTCTAGCCTTATACTGTCTAGTTATTTTAAATAGCATAAAAATTTTTGATTAATATGGTTGACATAGGTATAAATTCCCTATTTTTCTCTTTTGATTAAATTAGTTTTACCTTGAATTTTATTTAAGGTCACAATTACAAAGCCTGTTTTTTTTTTTTAGTCCTCTTTTATTTTATTTTATTGTAAGGTTTTTATTTTCAAAGCATATGCACTGGTAATTTGACAAACATTGATCCTTGCATAGCCTTGTCTTTCAGATTTTTTCTTCCTTTCCCCCACCCCCTTCCCTAGATGGCAAGTAATCCAACATATGTTAAACATGTTCAAATATATGTTACATCCAACATGTATAAATATATTTATATAATTCTCTTGCTGCATAAGAGAAATCAGATCAAAAAAAGAAAGTAAATGAGAAGGAAAACAAAATGTAAGCAAACAACAACAAAAAGAGTGAGAATGTTATTTTGTGATCCATATCCAATTCCTACAGCCCTCACTCTGGGCATAAAGAAAGCCTGCTTTTTTTTTTTAACCAAATAAATTCTATTTCTTATCTCTGTTTGTTTGTATTTCTTATTTCCTATCCTTCGGGACTCCTCTACTTTACTTCTATCTGCTACCTAGTCATCCTATTACTTAATCTAACTCATTCAAAGGATTCCCTTCCATAATCTCTCCCTTCCTTTCCCCTTGCCCTCTTGTTTCTATCTGAATTTAGAAGATATCTACAGCCTTCCAAATATCTGTTGCCCCCTCTTTGTCCCATTGGCTAATTTACACATGCTTCTTTATCCTTTTCACTCACCCTCATTTCTTTATAAATTTAGAAGATTTTTATTTCTTCTCTAAATGTATATGTTGTTCTCTCTCTTTAACCCAGATTTTATGTGAATTGATTCTCTAAAAATCCCTCCTTTGTCCTCTCCCATTCACTATTTCCTTACCCTCATTTCTTTCTGAATTTGGAAGACTTTTATACACATGCATACATATGTATATGCATTTATTTGTATAGATATATATTGTATCCTTTTTAATCTACTCCTGATGATAGTAAAATTATAAACTACCCACTCTCCTCCCCCATCTAATTTCTCTGTATCAGTTTTTCTCACATCCAAGAGATAATTACTCTTTTTTTACGTTTTCCTACAGTTTTACTTTTTAGGATCACATTGTACTCAACTCTAGCCCAATCTTTCCTTTAAACTACCCAATTACTAATGGCAATCTTAGAGATACAATTTACATTCCCACATAAAAAATAAACCATTTTTTCTTATCAAGTCACTTCTAATTAATTTTTATGTTTACTGTACTTGTTTCTTGGATGTTTTATATCAAATTTTCTATTAAATTTAGATCTTTTTGCAAAAAAAAAAATCCTGAAAGTCTGAAAATTCATTGAATATCTTTTTTTTCTATACAGGAATATACTTAACTTTGCTGGGTATATTTTTGGCCACAACCCTAGTACTTTTGCTCTTTGAGATAGTGTTCCAAGACTTGTGCTCTTTTAATGTACGTGCTACTAAGTCTTGTGTGATTCTGATTGAGCCTCCACTGTATTTGAATTGGTCCCCACAAAAATTTTTGAGGTGATCTTCCATAACAAGAAGTAACAACTCTGAGCATGGTGTACAGAATGGTCTTGCTAAATTTAATAGCCTCAGCTTTTATTAGGCTTCCCAAACAAAATGACAAAGTCAGCAATCTGACTTCAGTCTTGGGACCCCAAAGAGTTTTTGTTTATGTGACCATCCATCATTCTAATCTCCTTTCCCACTCTAAATCTATAATCCTATGATTATATGACTCACCCTAGATACTCATTAATATACTAATTAATACATTATATAAATAGAAACCATCTTTATTGAAATAAATTCTAAATCTGCCTTATCTTCCCAACTAAGCTCGAGTTGAAGCCCATGATAATGTTTGTGTCATTTGCCTTGCACAGAATAACTATCCAAATATGTTCCATGAATTGAACACACCACTGAATCTTTCTGCGCTTCAGTTTTCTCATTTGTGGAATAAAAATAACAGTAATAATTACTGACTTTGTAGGAATTTGGGGATTAAAAAAATGAAATAATATAAGCAAAATTACCCTTCAAATAATGTGTCAAGCAAATTGTAAGCAATATATAGTTGATGAATCATATAATTGGCCTTTCAGAATGACTTTAAAATTGAAAAAAATTTTGTTTTTGTTTTAAATGATCAATACTATATCAGTGGGATGAGAAGCATGGCAATACAGTGGATAGAAGGCCAGCCATGACATTGGGAAGAACTAGCTTTCAAGTCCTGTATCTGTCCTGCATCTTGTGTGATCATGGGTCAGCCTCTTAGAGTCCCTAAAACTCAGTTAAAGGTGAGTAGCTGATCTGCATGTCAAAGGAAGTTTCCAAGTCAGGATCCCCCTATGATATCAAGTTTATCATAGGTCTGGATGTTAATGGAATATATCCAAAAAATAAATAAATAAACACAATTTTTAAAACTTTAAGACTGAGAATGTTATAAACATATTATTTATACATTGGAGGGAAATCCAATTCATCTGCCAAAAGTCTTTTTAAATGAGTAGTGACTTTCAAAACTACATTGAAAGATCATATAGAAGTGAGAAACTGAAATAAAATTTAAACCCCAGCAGATAAATGCAAAAATGCACAAGTTGTAGTCCAACTATCAAGGAAAAAGCAAAACACATAGAGAACCTCAGCAGAACACCCCAAATAAGTTGTTTTATAATTGATTTTCATAGTTTTGCATGACAGAATTCTATAACTAGTCCCCCATGTCAAAATCTCCTTTTGTAGCCTCTACACTACTTGTTGTATTTCCTCTGATATTACCTGTCCCTATCTTGCCAATGCTGGAAATGCAGCCGCTGCTCACGGGACAATACTCCTACTGATTTCTCTATCTTGGGCCAATTTGTCCTATCTTAAATAACCTGGTAATTTCCTGCTCCTAGGAGCTCACCATATTGGTGCCAGGCTTAGTGGAGGAATCCAATTGGCTTAGCTTACTGCTGTTCAGAACATCTGATCTCAAACAATCCATTTGCCTTAGTCTTTCCAAAATTACCGATTACATATATGTACCACCATTCCTGGCTCAGAACTCCTAAAAATTATAACAGAAGCTTAACAGTTGGGAAAAGGCTAAACAAGATGTAGAATATTAATATAAGGGAGTATTACCATGCCATAAGAAATAATATAATGAATAAAGAGAAGCATGAACTTATGAGAACTGATGCAAAATGAATTTAAGATAAAAAAAAAAAATAACATCCTGAATGATGAAAAAAAGTCAAAAGAACAATATAAAATGAAGCTGTTGTGAAATTTCAAGCTTGGACCCACAGGAGAAAAATGATTCTGCCTCTCACTTCTTTGTGGAGAGGTGGAGGACCAATGGTTTGGGATATTGCATATAATGACAACTTTACTTGATATGTTAGTATTGCTGCACTGTTTTTCTTTTTTCCTTTTAAAAGTTCCTTGACAAAAGGGATAATTCTCTTGGAAAACTATTTAGGGAGGAGGGATATACTGGGGAATATAGGTTAAATGGAAACAAAAGGAATAAAATTAAAAATTTGTTATTAGCTATTATAAATAGCTTTGATTATAATTTTAGTCTTAAAATTTAGGTTATTTTGTTATAAAATTTTATGACTATTTTATCATAATTTTATGCACTTTTAAAATATATATAGTCCCCATGGGAAAGCTTTAACTTTCTTAATGCACATAACCAAAACATAATAATCTCCTGGTATCAATACTATCAGATTGTAGGCAATACAAACTTCAGTCTCTTTGACAGAAAAGTCAAATCTGATTTATCTGTGTAGATTAGAGATCAAGAATTAGAATTAGAGCTTTGACTTAAGCTTCCAAAAAGAAAACCTCCCCCTCAGTAAAATTATCCGGAGTCAGGCACAATTATTTGGGAGAAGAGGGATGCTGATGAGCTTCCCAAACCAGCTTTCATATTGATGCACCCAACGAACTCACAAAGTTTAAAGAGTTTGCTGAGAAAGTCAGCCACCAGCAAGCATGTATTCATTAGAGTGAATGTATTCAGTTTAAAGGAGAAGGGAACAAAACGAGGCTCATTCTTTTTATAATTACTTGGAATAGTAATAATGTGAAAGAGACAAGTGATTTTAATCATCGACAACCTCCAGCTTTGTGGTCCAGAAAGTCACCTGATCAGAGCAATCTCACAAATCCTAAGTATCAGAATAATACTTACTCAAACCAAAATAGGAATAAATTAAAGATATCTTTATGAGAGTCCAACAATTAATTGGGAGGAAGGGAATGAGAATGTATGAAAATGGAATGTAGTATAGGCTGATTATACCAAAGATCTAGAATAAATTGGTCAACACCTATGATGGTAGACCTTGGGGCGGGGAAATTCTACAAATCATTGTGAGTTATTTGATTCATTAAGAATCAGAGGTTTCAAAGATGGATAGAATTTCCTAGAAGTGGATTAGCTAAGAGTTCTAAAACTTTTTAGTCTCACGATCTCTTTATACTCTTAAAAATTATTGGAACCTGAAGGAGTTTTTGTTTATATAGCTTATATTTATCAATATTTACCATACTTTAAACTAACAAAAAGTATAAAAGAAATATATGTATTAATTCCCTTAGATGACAATAAATCAACTACACCTTAATATAAATAATATTTTTATAAAAATAGTTATATTCCCTCCAAAAATGTGAGGAAAGGCTTTGCTTTAAATATTTTTATAAATCTCTTTAATATTTGGTTTAATAGAAGAGAGATGGCTTCTCATCTATTGGTCTATGCAATCTGTTAGGATACATGGTTCCAATTGTAGTAGATGAAGAAATCTGGTCTCATAGATATGTAGTTGGAAAAAAGAAGCATTTTAATATGGAAACCATGTCTTAGTATTATTAAGAAATTAGTTTGGGCTACATCCCTCTGGAAGCTCTCAGGGACATTCAGGGATTTGAGGATCACACTTTTGAGAACTGTTATATTGAAAGGCCTAACTTTCTTTGCTTCTGTCTTGTTGAGTTATATAAATCATATCTCACTCTCTATGACCCATTCAAGGGTTAAAAATTCTGAAGTGATTTGCGATTTCTTTCTCCAGCTCACGTTACAGATGAGGAAACTGAGACAAATAGGATTAAGTGACTTGCCCAAGATCACACTGACAGGAAGTTTCTGGAGGCCAGCTCTATCCACTGAGCCACCAAGCTATACAAATCTATAACTTTATTTCCCACAATCTGACCCCCAAAAAGGGACTTGAGATGAATTGAAATCAACTTAATTCAACACAAATTTATTAAATACTTACTATGTGCCAGGTTCTTTATTTGTTGAGAGAGATACTAACTAAAATTAGAACAGTTTCTGCCTTCAAGGAACTTTTCTATATACCTTGTACATATTTGGTATGAGTACTAAGTGGTGTACTAAGTAATAGTTTGCATGCTTTTCAACAAGTCATATTGTTAGTTAAAAGTGGCTATGGTTATCTCTGTCATCTGAAACCCCCCAAGATGATTTCTACATAAAAAACTCAAAATGCAAATAAAAATTCAATTTAACAAGCATATATAGAGTGCCTACTGGGTACTCAGTAGGTATCATGTATAGCAAAGCTTCTTAAACTATAGATTATGTCCCCATTTGGGCTCTTGTAACTAAATGTGAGGGGTTGCAAAGGATTTGATTTGTTAACTATTTTATATACCTAAATATTTGAGGTCACCAAAATTTTCTCAAGTGAAAAGGGATTATCAGTGAAACCCTCCAACTCTGTGCTCCAGGAAGTTACAAGATCTGAATTATCTTACAAATACTAAATATCAGAATGAAATTCATTCAAACCAAAACAGAAATAAAATAAAGGTATCTTTATGAGAGTACAACAATTAATTGGGGAGAGGGGAATGAAAAAGAGCATTGAAAATATGGAAAATATGAAAATAGAATATAGTACAGGCTGATTATACAGAAGATCTAGAATAAATTGGGGAGCACCTATAATGGTCGACTCCGACTTAGGGGAAATTCTACAAACCATTGTGAGTGGAAAAAAATTAAGGGCTGATGTATCACACTGTAATGAAGTATAAAAGAAGCCTATGTCCTGATACCTGCCCTCAATTAACAATATAAATGAGTGCCTTGGAAAATACCTTTGATTATATTCCTGCCCTAGCTCTAGTTATAAGATCTTCCTGTTTAAAATGAGGGGGTTAGACTAGCACCCTTTCAACTTTATGCATCTATTCCATCCTGTTCCCTTCTATTCCACCTAATTCAATGCCACTATAAATGGTAAAGATCGTAAATGCTATGAGACTTTAGAGGAGGCTGGCCAAATCCCAAATTACCTCTCAGAGATTAAATTTCCTAATCTGTGAAATGGATATGTGTGCAAGTGTGTGGGGAGTATTAATATGGAAAGTTAAATCAGATTATTGACAAGATTACTTCCTGTTTGAAAATTCAGTTGTTCTATTGGGATCTGGAAAAGGCAGGCCAGACTTCATAAGGCATGTGGGCAATAATTTAAGCCTAGATAGGGAGCTTTTAAACTGTGATTTATAAACTCAGTTTTAAAAATATTTTGATAACTGTTTCGATATGACTGATTTCCTTTGCCATCCTTTACATTTCATATTGAACATTTAAAGGCATTATTCTGAAACAGCATTATTAGTCTCACTAGATTGCCAAAGTTGTCCAGGACATAAAAAAGGTGAAGAACTTCTAGTTAAGATGGAATTTGTTTGACTTTTAAAATTTATGAGAAAGAGAGAAAGGAAAGAAAGAAAGAAGGAAAGAAAGAAGGAAGGAAAGAAGGAAGGAAAGAAGGAAGGAAAGAAGGAAGGAAGAAGAAGGAAGGAAAGAAGGAAGGAAAGAAGGAAGAAAGAAGGAAGGAAAGAAGGAAGGAAAGAAGGAAGGGAAAGAAGAGAGAAAGAAAGAGAGAAAGAAAGAGAGAAAGAAAGAGAGAAAGAAAGAGAGAAAGAAAGAGGAGAAAGAAAGAGAGAAAGAAAGAGAGAAAGAAAGAGAGAAAGAAAGAGAGAAAGAAGAGAAGAAAGAAAGAAAGAAAGAAAGAAAGAAAGAAAGAAGAAAAGAAAGAAAGAAAGAAAGAAAGAAAGAAAGAAAGAAAGAAAGAAAGAAAGAAAGAAAAGAAAGAAAGAAAGAAGGGAGGGAGGGAGGGAGGGAGGGAAGGAAGGAAGGAAGGAAGGAAGGAAGGAAGGAAGGAAGGAAGGAAGGAAGGAAGGAAGGAAGGAAGGAAGGAAGGGAAAGAAAGAAAGAAAAAGAAAGAAAGGAAGAAAGAAAAAGAAAGGAAGGAAGGAAGGAAGGAAGAAAGAAAGAAAGAAAGAAAGAAGAAAGAAAGAAAGAAAGAAGAAAGAAAGAAGAAAGAAAGAAAGAAAGAAAGAAAGAAAGAAAGAAAGAAAGAAAGAAAGAAAGAAAGAAAGAAAGAAAGAAAGAAAGAAAGAAAGAAGGGAGGGAGGGAGGGAAGGAAGGAAGGAAGGAAGGAAGGAAGGAAGGGGGAGAGAGAAGAAGAAGAAGAGAAGAAGAAGAAGAAGAAGAAGAAGAAGAAGAAGAAGAAGAAGAAGAAGAAGAAGAAGAAGAAGAAGAAGAAGAAGAAGAAGAAGAAGAAGAAGAAGAAGAAGAGAAGAAGAAGAAGAAGAAGAAGAAGAAGAAGAGAGAAGAAGAAGAAGAAGAAGAAGAAGAAGAAGAAGAAAGGAAGGAAGGAAGGAAGGAAGGAAGATGGATAGATAAATAGATATTTTTAAAAATAAGGTTGTCCCTGAAACCCTAAATCTCTACCCTATATATTTTACTTTTCTTTTTAGGTATATCATGCAGTTAGCATGGAACTTTAAAAGCTGTCTGGTTTGTCCGTGTTTCCTTCTAGTCTTCCATATAATCTACATATGTTATTTTTTCAAAATGCTTTAATAACTATCTTTTTTTTTTCCTTTTGGGACTATCCTGTTGCTAGCTTTCCCCTCACTTTTTTTTCTAAAAATTAAAAATTAAAAAACTCTTTGTTACAAAAAAGATGGCCAGGCAGAACAGACTTCTACACTGACTGTGGATGAGAATGTATTTTTCTTTTCTGCTCCTCTCTCTCAGGAAGAAGGTAATGTGTTTCAGTGGATGCAAAGCCAAAAAAGAGAAAGGATTTTATAAAAGGAGATTAATAGCCTGAGCAAAGGGGAGCACAGGGAGTGATGGGAAGGAATGAAACTATAGCAAAGAGATGAACATTTTACCATGAAACTGGAATCAAACCTGGATTTTATACATGATTTTGTGGTAATATACATTCCTTCCGGTCCATATATGGAAAAATGATACGCATTTGAACAAGCAGGAGCAGAGCAAATGACCTCTCATATTTTAAAGAAACAAATCATTTTGAAAATAGTCTTGCTGGTGCTTGGACAGAATCATTTCCTATGAGACTCGGAGCCCCTTAGGTAAACAAAGGCACTGTTACAAAGCTGAGAAGACAAGAAGCCCCCAGATATGGGACATTTTAGAGTTTTATTGAATAAATGTTTCCCCCCTCCACGGTGCTACACTTAAAATGTCCATGTGTGCTCCACCTGGGAAATGGGCTGTTTCCCACCAGGATCGGAGGTCCCAGCTCTTGCCCTGTCACTCAACCACACAAGTCTGAGTCTGTCTTTGATCTCGGCCGCAACCCTTAATCAGGGGTCACTAGAGAGTGTGGCTGGCTCTGTGCAAACCGCTAGCGTGACAGGCACTGAGCCGCAGAGCTTGCCGGGAGCAGGCCAGACGTTCCTGCGCATCCTGGCTTTGGGGATCCGTTCAGCATCACGCCGCTTCCTTCTCCTGCCCCTCTCCATCGTTGCTCCAGGGCGGGAGCAGCACGGCGCAGACCTGCCTTTTCCTTCCCGCTGTGTTGGCCAGCAGCCACAGGGAAGCGGCCTGCCCAGCACCGGAGCAAAACTGTCCTCTCTTTCAAAACGGAAAAGCCTCACCAGTTCCCTCCCTCACTGGAACACTATGGCTCCCTACTACACCGACAATTACTTTTCCGATTCAGGGTCTCTTATTGACTAGGGAGTCGTGCAGCTGGCTACCGCTCCTAGCCACCCTGACCCTGTCCATTCCTAAATGGCAAACGTCCACCGGCGGGCCCGCACGTAAAGGCCGCTCAGTCTCTCCTCAGGCCTGAGACTAGTCACACCCCCCTCGTTCCCATATGCCCCAAATACCCCTGCGATGTACAAGGCTTCCTGCTCTTCACGTACTACGTTCTCACTCTGGCGAGCAGCGACCCCGAGGCCAGAAGCGGGACACAATGGCCTCCCTGCACTAACTACGTCCGCCAGCGCGCAGGGGGCCTCCGAAGCCTCCGCTCGGAGCCGGACTCCTGGTCCCTGCGGGCCTCCTTTGGATCGTCCCCCGTCACGGGAACACCCGTGGCGGTCTTTTACACCTGAACACCCAGAGTGTGCAAGGCTCCCTTCCGAGCGGCAGCGGCCTCCGGTGTGCAAACCGAGCCAGGGGCCTGCCGCTACCCTCCAGCCGGGCCTACCTCCAAGCCAAGGCCTGCAGCGGCCTCCGGTGTGCAAACCGAGCCAGGGGTCTGCAGCGGCCTCCGGGGGTGCAAACCGAGCCAGGGGCCTGCCGCTACCTCCAGCCCGGCAAAGCAAGCCAAGGCCTGCAGCGGCCTCCGGTGTGCAAACCGAGCCAGGTGCGGCCACCTCCGGGCGGCCAGCAAGCCAGGGAGCTGCCTCTCCTAAGACAGGGATAAGGAAGCATCTGACTAAGAGAAAGGCCCGCATTGGGGAGGGGAGGGGCTTCCCTCTGAAACAGACAGAATCATGTAGAAGAAAAAGGGGAGGCAGTACAAGTTCTATTGGGTCTGCTCTGGACAATGCACCTGGATGAAGGGAGAGAGGATTCTGGGAGTACCAGCACACGCTCCTAGTGGATTTGGAGATATGCTCATGGACAGTGGTTCACTTACTCTCATTCTGTGTCTCTTTCTCTCTTTTCTCTCTCTCTCCATCTCTCTCTCCCTCTTGTCTCTCCATTTCTTTCCCTCTCCCTTTCTGCTCTCTCCCCTCTCCTTCACTCTTTCCACTTTATCTCTCCCCTCTCACTACCTCTTTCCAAATCTCTTTTCCTGTCTCTTCCTCTCTCCCTCTGTTTTCCCCTGTCTTTTCAGCAGAATAATATGATGAATGGATGGAGAACTAAGCTCAAGGTTAACAATCCCTGGGTTCCGGTCCTGTCTCTGACACATGACAGCTGTTTTACTTTGGGCAAAGTCATTTAACCTCTCCGGATTTCTCACAGCTCTCTAAATTCATCCACTGCAGCCTGCTGCTCATTGTTAGAGAAAGTTTTTCCAATAAAAGTTCACTGTTATGTCAGTGAAATTACATGTCTGACATTTGTGTATAAATGTATACACATATACATACATATGTGTATTTATGTGTATCTTATATGGGGGGAGAGACATAGAAACAAAGAGAGAGACAGAGACAGAGAAACAGAGAGAGAGAGAGAGAGAGAGAGAGAGAGAGAGAGAGAGAGAGAGAGAGAGAGAGAAAGTGACACAGAGAGAGAGAGAGAGAGAGAGAGAGAGAGAGAGAGAGAGAGAGAAAGTGACACAGAGAGAGACAGAGAGACAGACAGAGAGAGAGAGAGAGAGAGAGAGAGAGAGAGAGAGAGAGAGAGAGAGAGAGAGAGAGAGAGAGAAAGTGACAGACAGAGAGAGAGAGAGAGAGAGAGAGGGAGACAGAGAGACAGAGACTGAGAGGAGGGGAGGGGGAAGAAGGAAGGCAGGCAAAAGGAAATTTTACCAGTATTAGGAATCCAGTCTTTGGAAATCTCCATCTACCAATGCAGACAAGTAACTGAACAGCAATTTGTAGTCTAAGGGGAATGATTTCCTGGAGGAACTGGAGATTGTGTCTTTCTCTCATCACACCATGCTAGAAAGCCTCTGAATCTTAAGGACTGAATCCCAGGCTTAGCAAATGTGACACTGGAGCAGATCTGCCATGACTTTAATTTGAGCACGAACAGCCAAGAAGCTAAAGCACCGGGTACATGAATATCAGACAAAACATTACAGAGGGAAAGCATTGTACCCCAAAAGCTGTGATAGTTTAGCTGCAAGTGCATTAGCATTTATCATCAAACATTAATGTTAACATTTCATCAGGCATCTCCTCTAATAATTCTGTTAAAACAAAAACCATTGTTAATGGCTTCAATTGTTCCAAATGTTCTAAACACATAATAGCTTCTGTTCATCAAGTTCATTATAATATTTTTTTCAAAATTGGCACAATTTTACTTTCCCATTCCCGTTAATAAAATGTACCCGAGACATGCATTACCAGAAGTAATTTCATTACTGGAAGAATATTCATAAAATTATTTTTAAAAATCCTCATGAGTTTATGTAATCTGTACTTTATTCATAAACTTTGCCGGGAGAAATCTTCCCAAACTTCAAAGTGGGGAAATCTTTTGGAGATCTCTTTCCTTTGTGGGTTCATACAGGCCAGTGATCAAGTGACTTGGACTGAGAAGCCCTTTATAGGCTCAGCGTGAGGCTCAAAGCTGATTTGACAGATTCCTAAAGGCACAGCAGAAAAACTTCCTGATATTAGGCTCTTCCATGGAGTCTGAAATGGCATTTTGGGGATGTGAGAAAATCATTATTGCACGTAAGAATTAGATTTCTGTTATAAGGACTCAGAAGTGAGCCAAGGACTGAGGTAAGCAAAGACACTGGGCTTTGTTGGAAGAGAAGACCACTGATCTCAAATCAGGAACTTTGATTTAAATCTTGGCTTTGTTACTCCTTAGCTATGTGATGAAAGTCAAATCCTAACTTTCATGAGCCTCGTTTTTGTAACATACAAAATGATGCTAATAATAAGACCTAGATAGGATAGTGTGTGTAAAGTGCTTTCTAAACCACAAAGTACCACGTAAATGTTTTAGCATTATTAGCTGGAGAAATGGGGACACAAACAATTTTGTATGTGGTGTGGATGTCAACAGCAAAAACAAAAACAACAAAAAACAGTGGAGTGGGATGAAGACTAAATCTGGGATTATATTGATATAAGGAATTCTCACATGTATAAACTCCCTATATTGATGTAAGTCAGCATATCACTGGAAATTTTGAGTCTTGGAAGCTGAAATGAAAGGTTGAAATAATGCCCCAAATCAAGTAAATTGGCCTTAAATTATTTCCTTGATGAGGACACAGAAATGTAGCTTAATAAAATGTTATCTACTGCTCTTGTGATTTCCAGAATCCAAACACCAGTACCTGGAATTGTTCTCTCTTCTTGTGAGTGGACGATGATAATACAAGGAGATTGAGAGGCCGTTGCTGTTCTCTGATCTCCCCATTGAGAGACTGGTGCTTTGCGTAACCTCTCTCTCTCTCTCTTCCCTCTGCCTCCATTTATTTTCCCAGTCCACAAGCAACACCTGGGTCAATAAAGGCTACTTTGCAACTCCTTCAGATGTTCACAGCTGTGGAGGCTCTTGGAGAATTGACCTGCCCCTTAAAGTGTGCTTAGGCATGGTCCTTAACAATAAAGTAATAGTATTAGTTCCTTTTGTTCTTCTCTCTTTTTATCTGTGTCTCTGTCTCCCCCCCCCTCTTCCAACACAAAGATGGTAAATCCAGAATACTTTCCTTAGATTCACTCATTTTTCACTCTCTATTTTTCTCTTCTTCCATAGAGAACCCAATGCCAACCCAACTCTTCTTTACACTCAGTTCCTGGCATTATGTCTTGTATAATTCTATGATCATCTCCCTGTTTAGTTATCTAACATAACTCTTCTCTAGGAAAAAAAAAGTTGGTCTCTCTCTTCCTAGGGAAAGCAGATTAATGGGTTGGTTAAGAAAGAGCTGAAGTCTCGTTCTTTTATAAAGCATGTCTGAGTCCCAACTATTATAAAGCATGTCTGAGAAGGACATTCCATTTAAGACATATTAGTAAAACTCATTAAAGAGAAGAAATTTAAAAAAAAATAGGAGGGTGGGCTGGAATCATCTCAGAATAATTCTTGGCAGATATTTGTATTAGAATATTATGCAGATATTGTAATACAGAAATTGGCCAATGAGGATCCATGTTTGCATTGCTCCTAATGAGCTATACAGAACAAACACAGTTATACCCTGCCTAGTCCCATTCTAGCAGAGTCCCACTCTGCTTCTGCTTGTGAGTCACAAAGAGGCTGGTGCAATGTGGATGGCCAAGAGGCTCCTAACTGGCTTTAGGAGCAGAAGTCATGATGTCTGAAGTGGCTGAGTTTGACATGATGGTGTCCACCAGAGGTGCATGCTGATGGTTTTTAATTCTCTTCCCTAAAATCTATCAAGTGAAAACCACTGACATGAGCTGCTAGGGGGAAGAAGAGCTGCTTGCGTTCCCTGTTATTGGGACACCATATTTCTCTGCGAACATGGTGCCTCTATTTCTTTTCTGTTTATTCTTTCTGATCTTATACAAATGGATATCCTGAGTTGAAAAAGCTAGGTGATACAATGGCCAAATGCCAGGTCTGGAATCAGGAAGACTTATCTTTGTGAGTTCAAATCTGGCCTCAGACACTTACTAGTGTTGTGACCCTTTCCTTCTCCAGCTCATTTTACAGATGAAGAAACTGAGGCAAACAGGTTGAAGTGACTTACCCGGGGTAATAAACATCTAAAGGAAACCTCATGATCATAAACTTGCACATTTGCATCTTACAAATGAATAAACAAGGAAGAGTAAATATCACTATGGGAAGGAAGATCATTTTTGTAACTATTGTTCTTGTTATACCTTCATGGTAAATACACTTTTTTTCCTAAAAGTTAATAGTTTTACAGTTGATTGATAATGATGAGAACACCAGATGGGGGCTCATGAGTTATACATTTAGAAGTCACGATTCATTGGAATTTATTATCTTTACAATCTTGAGAAGAATATTTTATCCTCTGGGAATCTAACCTGTCAGCGTATCATAAGTTGTGTGTGTGTGTGTGTGTATGTGTGTGTGTGTGTGTAAAATAAAATTTATGAGCAAGAGAGAATAATCACACTATGAGAACAGAGAATACAAAGAACAATTAGAGAGAAGGAAGGGATGGACCAGGACCAGGAGAGAGGAAAATAAATTGTTACTGAAATATGGCTTAGATGAAAAATTTCCTAAAAGGGAGGATGCTGTCTTGGAACTTTTTTCATTTGTATTGTTTTGTTTCATCTCTACCATATTTCAAAATTCTAACAGTCTTTGGGCTTGTCTTTGAAGAGGAAGCTCTTTTATAGTCTCATATCAAAGGCAATTGTTTGGCGTGTTCAGATGGGTTTCCATGGCCAACTGCTTCCCTGCTGCAGGTGGTCCCCCGGGGTGAAGAAGTATTGATTTTCTCATCTACACACCCAGCTCATTCCTGACTCCCCATCAGGGGGCTGATCATTTTATCACAGGCTTTCCTTGGCCACACAATAAGTCATCAACATCCTGCCGGGAAGAATAAATGCCAGAACTAACTGGATCAACTCCGAAGTGGCAACTACAACAGGTGACAGACAGAATTCTTCTGATAAATGGTGGCCTTTTAAGTCAACTTTCAGTTATACAGCAGTCCTAGGCTACCATCATAAGGAAGCAGTCTCAGCCTATAATAAGAAAGGAGGGACAGTGAGTCTTATTCTGTCTTATTAGCTCTATTCCTTATAACAACATATATAGGTCCTGATTTTGTTATGCAGATATAAGTTTGGGTAATTTACATCATTATTATTTTTTTCTTCATCTCATATAGTACGGTAAAGTTTGCAAAGCACTTTACAAAGACTAACTCATTTGATCATTTCAGTAAGCCTGGAAAGTAGATATCATCATTATTTCCATTTTAAAAAGGAGGAAACTGAGGCAAGCAGACATTAAGTGATTTGCCCAGCACCATGAGTTAGTAATCATTTAAGGCCATATTTGAACTCAGGTTTTCCAGGCTCTGGGTTCAGCACTCCATCCACTGTGCCACCTTGGTTCCTTAACTTTTTGTCTTCCATTTCCTCACTTGTTTGATGATCCATTAGATGTTCTCTAACATCCTTTCCAACTCTAAATCTTTAATTCTGTGATCTTATGGCCTTGGTTCAAATCCCAGATCTGCTACTGGGCAAGTCTGTAACCTGTCTGAGCTTCACTGTCCTAACCTGTTTTATGTTTTAAAAAAGAATGGAAATATGTTGAATGAATTTCAAGGTTTCCTCCATTTCTAAATATCTAATTCTATGACTCTCAGCTGAAATAAATGTAATGAAGGATAAAGGTACAGCACAATTCCTAATAACTAGTGACAAGTGAGATTGCCAGGGAATAGTAAGAAAATATTGAGAATCAGTGAAAGGATAGAGCATCTTCACAAGGTGGATAGTATGGTGATGATGGGCAACTAGGAGCTCAAGGGATAGAGTGCCAGGGCTGAAGGTTGGAAAATTCATCTTCCTGAGTTCAAGTCCGGTCTCAATTATTAGCTCTATGTCCTTTAGCATCCTTAATCCTTTTTGCCCATTTCCTCATCTATCAGATAAACTGGGAATGAAATTGGCAAAATATTCTAATATCTTTGGCAAGAAAATCACTAAAGGGGTCACAAAGAGTCATAAATGAATGAAAAAACAACTAAACAACAATAATAATAATGACAATGAATGCCCAAACGAAGATGGAGTTGGTCATCTCATGATTTGTTTAGTTTTCTTGGCCAAAGGAACAATCAATATCCCAGTAGAATTAACTTTTGGACAAAAGTGACTAACAAAAAGTTAAAATGCAATTTAAGCAAAAAAAAAATTAAGCAATTCAGTAAACAAATCACCAGATCCAAGTAAACTATATGTCAATGTCCTGGTAGAAAGACGGAATTCCTGAGCCATTATAAGAGACTTTTGAAAAACTGGAAAGCCAACCTGATAGCAATATAAGTTGCAAAAGGATACGGAACTTATATATAAAAGGCAATATCACAAATAAGTTAATGGGACAAAAAAGCAATTATTTCATAGACATATGGATAAGAAAAGGATGCAAGATAAAAAAGAAGAGATAGGATCACAGAAAATAAAGGAGAATATTAGACAAGTTATATAAAATTCTAATGATTTTGCACAAATAAAACTAGTGCAGCTAAAATCTGACTGGCCAAAATTGAGCAAAAAAAAAAACCCTTCCGGGGTGGGGGAGGCAGAGAGATTTGCAGCAAATTTGTCTGAGAATGTATAGCCATAATTTTTTTAGAAAATGCTGTAAATTATTAATAGAGAAATGCATGTTAAAACAACTCTGAAGTTCTAGCTTGCATTCATCAAACTGAAGAAAGGACTAAAAGATAAAGTGACAAGTGCTACAATAAAAGAAAATAAAGCAGGAGTATGAATTTACTGTTAGTAGAGATGAGAATTGTTATCACTGGAGAATAATTTGGAACTCTGCCTCCCAAGATACTAAAACTATGCAGTCTTTAGACTCATGAATCAAAGAAGAAGAAAAGTCTTTACATGTACAAAAATATTAATAGCTCTTTTTATAAAGGCAAATACTGGCAACTAAGGGAGTACATATCAATTGGGGAAAGGGTGAATAAACTGTATGAATGAATACAAAGTGAATTGAGTGCATATATAAATCTATACATGCATATCATTCAAAATGTAAAAATAAACAATTTCTGTGAAAAATGCTTTTTAAAAAGGCTGTGGAAAATGGAAGTGATACTTTGGGATTTGAGAAGAAAAAAAAAAATGCTGATACTTTTCTGCTGCCTTTCACAGAGAACAAAGTAATCTGCTCCACAATAAGAGCTAAAGAATTAGAAGGGACAATGGGCACCATCCAGTCCATTTTATTGGTAAAGAAATTGAGGAACAAAGAGGTTAAGTGAATATATGAAGTCACATAGAATTTTAGCCAGGATCATCTGATTGCAAAGCTAATGCTTAAAATTCCCATTTTTCCCAACTGGAAAAAATAACGACTTAAATTCAAGTTAAGACATAAATTATCGCTATAAAGTCCTTTCCTAGAAAAGATTTTCATGGGAAAATTTGGCAACAGATAGCTATACGGTTTGGCAGTACAGGACAAAAGGGAGAAAAAGAATTCAAAAGTATTAATGACAAACTTTTGCCCTTCCACAAATTTTGTGGAAGGAGAATAAGATCTGCCTTCCTATGCAGCACATCATCAAAACAATATAGGAAAAATTATCTGATCAAATTTCACATGCCAGCTATAAAATGGACTAAATTTCAGACCATTGCAAATGACATGTTCATATAAAGTAAAAATATATTCTTTTAAAATACATTCCTGTGAAAGGGAGGAAACAAAGAAAAAATATAAATCTCTTCTAATGCAGAAAAATGGAGGAGGGACAAAAATGAATCTACCTGTATTTGAGCATCAGGTTAATGGAAATAAAGGATTCTCTTTTGAATTTTTTTGTTTACTGAGTTTTTATTAGCACCAGAAATCCCAAGCTCTCTCAATCACTGATGCCCTCTCTCCTGGAGGATATGAGAAATATGAAAGTGTACTATTTCTGAACTCTTAAAAGTACATCCCATTCCTTTCAACATGTTCCATTTCATTCAGCAAAAGCACCTATGATAGTCAAACACTTATTATCTGAATGTGGCACTAGGGATTAACCAAATATATATTTTTAAATGACAACTCACTCACTCAAAGATTTCACATTTTAATGAGAGAAGGAAAAAATGCATACAGATAAGGAAGACACATGGCAGAATGACAAGGACAATGGAAAAATTGGGAAAAATTAATCCTCTCATAAAAAGTAATGGAGGGAGAGATTACTTTTAGCTAGTGTTATGAAGGAAGACTTCTCACAGGAAATAGCCTTGGAGTTAACTTTGAAGAGAAATCTTTCAGAAGGACATGGTCAGGATAGAAATAATGAGGTTAGGAGTATATGGCCAAGGAATCGCTACAAGATCATGTTGACTGGAACATGGGATCGCTAAATGGAAATAATATGAAATATATCGATGGAAAGGTAGATTGGATACAAATGCAAAGGGTTTTATATTCTAGATTAAAGTTGTTGTTGTTTTTTTTTTTTTTTTTTAATCTTGAAGGCTTTCAAATAGTACAGTGATAACCTGGGTCTTCCTATTATTTTGGTTATTTAGGAAGGATTCAGAGGGGAAAGCCAGTAACATATATGCCAATTAAAACTGCCAAAGTTTAAATGAGAGGTTAGGAAAACCTGAACCAGGAAAATGGCTGTGTGCCTGGAGAGCAGGAGATGGGAGAGGGATCATGGATGCAAAATTAACTGCACTTGGTACAGGGGGGGAATACAAGGATTGCTAGGGAAGAATCAAAAGGATTAAGTTTGTGAACATGAGATGCTATGTGTGTGTATGTAAGATGGGTGTGCCCACAACAGAAAAAGCAAAGTTAACAGAAGGGCCAAGTTTTAGGCGGAGCCTGATGAGCTCAATTGTAGAAATACAGGTTTAAGGTGTTGGCAGGATATGTATGGGAATAAACAGAGTATGGAAGTTCAGGGGCGAAATCGGACTTGGACATATAAATTTGAGACTAATCTTCACAAAGGTGATGAATCAAACCAAGGCAGGAGATGAAATTGCCCGGAAATCTTCAAATGTTCTTATTTTCGTCTTCACAACAATCCTACTAGGTAGGTGGAACAAGAGATCTTATCTCCATTTTTACAATGAGAAACTGAGGAATTAGAGGATTGAGGGGACTCAGCCATAGCCACATGATCTGCTCAAGGTGAAAATTAGGCTCTTGATTTCTAGAGTTAAGTTTCTTTCTTCTTTGTTTTAGCTCCTTCTCAAAATCTTCATCCCTTCCATAAAATAATAAAATTTGAAAATTATAACCACGATGGAAGTACAAGTGAATCTTTCAATCTAAATATGGCTCCTTTAAAAAAAAAGAAAGAAAGAAAGAAAGAAAGAAAGAAAGAAAGAAAGAAAGAAAGAAAGAAAGAAAGAAAGAAAGAAAGAAAGAAAGAAAGAAAGAAAGAAAGAAAGAAAGAAAGAAAGAAAGAAAGAAAGAAAGAAAGAAAGGAAGAAAGGAAGAAAGAAAGAAAGGAAGAAAGAAAGAAAAAGAAAAGAAATACTGTCAGATAATTTCTGGGCTTGAAGAGTTCCCAGAGGCACCATTAAGGTAGAAGTTGCCAGATTAGACCCCAATAACTGAAGAAGTTACTCCCAGAAACTCTTCGGAGGTCTTCGTCTTCAGCAGGGAGAGTAAGAGCACATGATCCTCAATGGTTTACTTGAACAGGTTAGAAGATTAAGTGCTTAAGTTCAATCATTTGCAAAAGGACTAGTTTGTCAAAAGACCACGTGCCATAGGAACATGCCTTTCAATGGAACTTGGTGGCTAAGTTTCACATGTCTGTTACACAGAAAAACATGAACTAAAAGTGTTTAATTGATTTTAGAAGACATACTAAGTGCTTAGAATATACTGTATTATTAAAAAACATATCTATACATACACAAACATATGTATATTATAGTATATGGGGCAGAAAAGGGGCACAGTGGATCGAGTGCCCCTGGAGTCAGGAAAACTAATCTTAGTGAGTTAAAATCTTATTTGTGTGACACTAGATAAGTAATTTCACCTTGTTTGCCTCAGTTTTTGTAAAATAAGCCGGAAAAGGAAATGGCAAACCATTTCAAGGTCTTTGCTAAGGAAACCCCAAATGGGATCATAAAGAGTTGGACACAATTGAAAAACAACCCTACAACATACCCACATACACACATATGTATGTATAGCTAATATATATATATATATATATATATATATATATATATATATATATAATATATATTCATATATGTAATTTTTGGAATATATTTGCATATATATTTATATAGAAAAAAAAGTCATAGTCCAGAAGGTATGGTACTAGAGCAGCAGGTAGTGGAGATAAAAAACAGGTTTGAGCATCAGAAGATCTGTATTCAAATCTCACTTTGTACTTGTAACCTATTTGATGATCTCTGGACATACAGTGACTTTGGTCACATGAAGAACGGGAGCTTTGACCCCAAAGCATCTCGAAGGGTGCTTTCCATTTTGATGCTTTATATTCTGGAGTCTTTTGCAACTCCACTGCTCTGTTCTCTGATTATCTAACTAGTAACCTGAGGTAAAAAGCCCTGAGCTACCTTAAAATGTACAAACAGCAAGCATGAGTCAGTTTTCCTGTATTTTTCCTTATGCCTTGCTTTCTTGTTTTGTTTCGGCAGCAGCGGTGGTGCAGTTTTTTTTTTTCCTTCCTTTGTCCTGTTTATTTTTATCAGCTGTCTTGTTATCCAGTCTTTACCTTTGAGCAAAGACATTTTAAGGTAAACCAGAAATTAAGCTGTATATTGGTGGATGGTTTGGCAGAGATAAGATATAAATAACTGCATCACAGCTACACAACATTGCTCTCAATTTTGCAAATGTTCTGGATGCACTGAACAGAGGATCTAACTTTGAAAGCTCATAAATCACATCACCTGGAAGCTTGGTTAATTTGCAGCATCGTATAAGGTGCTCTGATTGGCCACACCGTACCCCTGATTTATTTAACATAAGGTCTATTCTTTAGGATTTTAAGCATATGTGATTTCAGCTCTGTGGGCCCCATCTTCACAGATTTATTGTCAGGGCCAAAAGCAGGAAAAAAAAAAAGAATCCT
Source organism: Sminthopsis crassicaudata (assembly GCF_048593235.1). Lineage (NCBI taxonomy): Eukaryota > Metazoa > Chordata > Mammalia > Dasyuromorphia > Dasyuridae > Sminthopsis > Sminthopsis crassicaudata. The sequence continues at coordinate 13,423,840 of NC_133622.1, forward strand.
CAGCTGGGGAATGAACCTCTGGTAGTACAAATTTAACTAGGTTGCTCTTGGGCCCATAGTTGAAACCTTTCCAACATGGTAGAATCTTATGATTCTAGGATGATGTCTTTGGAAGCTGGAAAACACATCAGAGGTCATTTCTAGCCCTCCACCTCATTTTACAGATGGAGAAATAAATCCTAGGACATGAAATGACTAATTCTATCACAGGTAGCAAGTCAGGGAGACAGGATTTGAACCCAAAGCCTATGATGCCAGAGTCAGCATCCTTTCCCTTGTAATGGCTGCCTCATCCTTCTTAGACCATTCTTTCTCAATATCTTTTACTAGATCATTATCCATTCCTGCCTTCTAAACATAGACATCCCCTAAGGTTCTTCCTTGGGCCCTCTATTCTGCTTTCTCTTTTTCTCTTCTTTGATCTAATCAGCTTTCAGGGGTTCTATTATTACATTCATGCAAACTGCTTCCAAATTTAGCTCTCAAACAGTGAGCACTCTCCTGAATTCTACTCCTAAGATACCAATAGCCATCTTCTCCCTGCATCACCTAAAGGGACTGCAGGAACTCTGATCTTTCCCTTTTTCCAACTACTCTGTTGAGCAGATCACCATCCCTCATTCAGGTTTGTAATATTAGAGCCTTTCTTGATTCCTCCCAACCCCTCCATATATTACTTCTAAGTCCTATAAATTCTACCGCCATATCTCCCATCTCTGTTTCCTTCTTTGATCCCTTAAGCCACTAACCTACTTTAGGTTCAATGACTTCCTGCCTATTCAATAACCTCCTAATCCGTCTCCCTGTTTGCAGTTTCTCCAATCCATTTCTTATACCACCACCAAACAAGGATCTCATCAAATCTCTCCCTCATTTAAAAATCTCCAGAAACTCCCTGTAGCTTATAAAATATAATTTGAAGCCTGGTACTTAAAACACCATGCAACGGGGGCGGGGAGGAGGGGCAGCCAGGATGTGAAAAAAGGCAAGCGATTGATTAAGCTCTTCTGATTACCCCTCCAAATAACTTTAAATTATACCTCAGAATGAATAGGAGAGCTGCAGAACCCACAAAAAGGATGGCGTGAAATAGATTTCCAGCCAAATTCAACTGAGATTAGTAGGAAAGATCTGTCACACTAGAGTAAGAGCAGAGTGCGCGTGGGTCACACCTGTACAGGCTACTCTACTGAAAAGCTCTTGGAGGGCTCCTGAAACAATGGAGGCAGCTACTGGTTCTGGAACTCTCAGCCCACAGATGGCTTAAACAGTTGGTCAAAAGAATACAGGAGCTCATTTGTTGGTTCTGGGGAGAGGTAATAGGGGTAAATTATCCCACATGAAAGAAGCACCAAAGGGCTTCTATAGTAGTAGAGGGGAACACGGAGGAGGTAGGCAGGAATACTTGAAGTTTACTCACAGATTAATTCAAACATAGAACACACACACTCAAGTGGGTATAGAAATCTATCTTACTCTATGGGAAAGGATGAGGGGAAAGAAATTAGAGAAAAGGAGCTGGTCAAAGGGAAGGCAAATTGGGGGAGGAAGCAGTCAGAAGCCCAATACTTTTCAGGATGGATACAAGAGAAGGACAAAAGGGGGAAGATGGGATGAGGGAAAATACATAGGATCATAACTGTGAAAAAAATTTACAGCAAGTATCTCTGATAAAGACTTCATTTCTTAAATACATACAGAACTGAGTCAAATTTATAAAAATAAGAGCCATTCCCCAAATGAAAAGTGGTCAAAAGATATGAATAGGCAGTTTTCAGACAAAAAAAAATCAAAGCTCTCTATAATCATATGAAAAAATTGTCAAATTCATATTGATTAGAAAAATACAAACTAAAAACACCATAACACACTCTATCCATATCTATCAAATTGGCTAATCTGACAGAAAAAGCAAAATGTTGGAAGAGATGTGGGGAAATTGAATCATAATGCACGGTTGGTAGAATTGTGAATGGATTCAACCATTCTGGAAAGCAATTTGGAACCATGCCTAAAGGGCTATAAAACCAGGAATAAATACTCTTTAGCTCAGCAATACTACTACCTAATTTGTAAGCCAAAGATTAAAAAAAAAGGGGGGGGGGAAGGAACTGTACATACAAAAATATTTAGTAAGGGCAAAAAAAATTGGAAATTGAGCAGATGTTCATCAATTAAGGAATGGCTGGCCAATTTATGGTGTATGATTGTGATGAATATTATTACTGTGCTATAATAAATGTTCTCAGTAAACCTGGAGAGACTTTCATGGACTGATGCTGAGTGAAGTGACAACAACTAGGAGAACATTGCACAGCACACCAGCAATGTTTGATGATGATCACCTGTGAATGACTTGGCTGTTCTCAAGCACACAACAATCCAAGACAGGGTTTATGATGAAAAATGTCTCTCTCCATGGACAGAACTGGGTACATATTGGAGCATATTTCTTTTTTTACTTCATTTTTTATGTGTTTTGTTTCATTTTTTAAATATTTTCTTTCATAACATGACTAATCTGAAAATGTTTTGTCAAATCACATGCCTTCTTAGTGAGAGAAGAGTGAGAAAAAGGAGAGAAGTTGGCCCTTAAAGTTTTAAGAAGCAAATGTTAAAAATTATTTTACATGTAATAGGGGAAAATGAAATGTTAAGTACATAATTTCTAAACGATATAAATTAATTCCTATCTCTAATATCATTGCTATTATTCTCCTTGCTGTCTGCCCCTTCTTGTATTTTAGGTAAATTGGTTTCCTTGCATTTCTTATGAAACATTCCATCTTGCTTCCAGGTTTTTGTATAGTGATTCCTGAAATTGGCCCCTCCTGAACAAGATCTCTTATCCTAGCTTCTTTCAAACATATTTTCAATATGTCATAATTCCCAAACAAAAAGCCCCCATTGTTATTTCTTCAAAGGCAACTAATACTTCGTTTTAATCTTTATATTCCTAATGTTTGGCACATGCCAGACTTCCCACAATCCTTAGCATGGTACCAGAGCACAGGAAGCATTTAATTCATTGCTTGTTGACACGTTTGCCCTTAAATAACAATGGTAAATCTCTTGGCTTCAGGCTTTTCAGACTAGAGGAGCATGTAGGAGACACATTTTCTATAAATAGAAGTACATTTTCTATCTCAGGGAAAAGGTACCTTACATGATTGAAGGAATGACTGTAGACTGAGACTCCTTGAAAGAAGAAGGGGGTCACATCTTATTTGAACTTTGATTCTTCCTCAATGCTTGGTAATGTTCTGTGGTCAATTATTCTTAGGTGAATTAGCAAAAACTTGTCAAAGTAGAAATGTGCATTATATATTTCTGTCTCCTTTTTCTAATCCAATTGGCCAAGTATCCCCTATTTTTTTTCATCCCTGATAACAACATGCCATCAGATTAAATTGTAGAATCAAGGAATCACATTTTAAAAGTCATTGAGCTAAGTCATTCATTGAGTAAACAGAAGGGAAGGGTCTCAGAAAGTACAGGGGCTTCTTATATCTCCTTCATGGCAAAGTTGGAATTAGAACCCAGTGCCAACTGTCAGCACCAAGCTCTTACATCTTCACTCGGTAGTCAAAAAAGGAAGTGAGCAGAGACCATGGATACCTTGGACAGCGCTATTGTCTGAATCTGTCCCGAACTATTTTTCAGAGCTGTTTAATACTTTCCTAACGAGCAAATCCTACATATCAATGTCTGCATTCTGTTTTGATTGAGTCAGGAAATTAGGAAAATAATGTTGGAAACCTACATAGAATTCTACTTTATCTCACTCCAGTGACACACACGATTGAGAATTCTCTGTTGGCTGTGATTGTGCTTTTTTTTTTTCCTTTTAAAAAAGATTTCCCCCCATAAATGCTAATGTAAAAGTCATGGATGCAAATGAAAAGGAGCCCTCTTTCGTTTGGAAAACAGAAGAAGCAAATCAGTCAGTCTGGGGCCTTAAACATGAATTATGGGCTGATTATAACAACACCCCTAGTGGCAGCATTGATGTAGTGCGGAGCATTGAACTGTGAAAAACCCTTAATTCTGGGGCAGCGAGACTGGAATGACATATGAAAGAAAGCAACAGGAAAACAGGCAGAAAAGCAGAGGCAATTAAGCATCTGAGATACTGCTTGGACAGTTGGAATGAAATAGCTGTAATTATTCCTTTGCTGGAACATTAGCCTTTCTTGAAATCCTGGGAAATGACCAGGGGCGGGCCTGTGGCTACATATTTATATACAAATAAATATGAAGAGAGGTAAAACTGTAAGGTGCAGAGCTGTATCACACGGGATGTGTAGGTCAGTGCCCACTGGATGGTCAGTTCTGCTATCATCATAATGGTAGATGACCGGCTTTGTTCATTGTAATTAAGACTCCTTTTCTTCCCGCTGCCTGAAGTGTCGGCTAATGTTCATCAGGCCATCTGCTTCGGCTCCTTGTCCCGGAGCCCCCTCCTTCCTCTCAGTGGAATCTTTTAAGCCAGAAGACCTTGGAGACCCCATTCTGAACTGGATTTACATAGAGAACTAAATCTATTTTAAGGTTCCCCTTGGTAAACTAATGGCCAGCCGTTTCAGCGTATTCAAAGCCTGATTGCTAGCTCCTTCTGAGTCTCCTCAGAGAACTTTTGTTCCTTAGGATTTGAGCTCGTCTTAAACAAGTCAAGTCCAAGTCACTTGTGCCAAGGGCTCCACAAAGCACAAGTAAAAAGAGAGGCAGTCACTACCCTCGATGAGCTTGCGTTCTAATGGAGGAGAGCAGGTTTAAAGTGAGGAGCATCTTCAGGGCATGTGGCAGCCAAATCCAGAGGGAGGAAGTGAGCGGACAGGGCCCATGGATGGCCTGAGCTCTCACTCGGAAGTGAGCCTCTCTGCTGCTCTTATTGTTAAAGTTGTTCTCACTTCAGGTGTCATTTTCCCAATGTTGAAAACATCTGATAAAACCCCCTTTGAGCATTGGCCATTTGCTTTGCATCAAAATTGGGTTGTTTCCTCTATCTTGCCACAGGCAAGGTCCACAAAGTGTGGGTGCCATAATGGTCTCTAGCATCTTCCCCAGCCACAAGCACAAGCGGGGACTGAACGATGATTCCATGCAGATACAGGAGGCAGAGGTTCAGTCCCAGCTGACTGTGGCCGGCTTCACACTCCAGATGAAGGAGCAAGCCTTGGTACCCTAGAAGGCTTCCATGTTCAGGCCTTGAGCTTTAGGAGCCTTAATGTAATAAGCGTGTGGCGGATTGAGGGAGGTTTCAGTTAAATAGTCCACAGGATGGGGGGCATGGGCCTGGCCTGGATGGGGGCCATTTGAGGGAAGAAAACTGGACAGATGCGAACGACGTCAACGGAGAATAAATAAATCCTGGCAGTTTGGGAGAGGGGCGGGGAGACATTTGCCCACACAGGTCACTGCCAGAGAGTGATGCAGTTTCTTACTAACAGAGATGTTTAAATGTCAAAGATTATCAGGAGGCTCTAATTTGGGAGGTCAGCAACATAAAATTGCCCTCCTGCAAAGGCTCTCGGGGCAGCCTCTCTCTGAGTGACCGTGCCCAAGCCGGCCCTTTCACCAAATGTTCATTTAAAGTGAAATTCCACCTGGGGGGCCCAGCCATTCCAACTCGGAGAGCAGGGCAGGAAGGCTGAGCTGCGGGTAGCGGGCCACTGGCCTGGCCAACATTGGAGCAGTCGGCCAGGATGAGGGTGGCCAGAATGCCAGGCAAAGCAGGAAAAGGCCAGGGCCCCCCCATGGCGACAGCAGAGCGGGATCTGGAGCTGGGTGGGGGGAAGCAGGCGAAGGCATTCGGAGCCCAAGAGGGAATTCTTTTTTAAAAAATATCTTGGCTTTTGGATGGCAGTCACACCTCTCTATTTATAAAGAAACCTCGCTGGGCCCCGGGCTCAGTGTGCTTCCACAGGGAGTGGGTGGCAGCCGGCCACACGTGCTCTTGCTCATCCATTTGTTCCTTTAGTTTTGGGCTTTAACTGTCTCCAGGAAAATAGTGAACAGGGAAAGAAGCCCCGGGAAAGGTTCAAGGATGAAAACGGAGCAAAGGGGCAAGAGAATGAGACCTACAGAAGGCACAAGGAGGCCAGGGACAAGACACCCCCTCCCCTTTCTCCATCTAGAGTCTGCCCCCAGCACATGGAACACTCTCCTTTTTGCTTGTGGCTCTGAAGCTTTCACTGAGGTAGGGGGCTTCAGGTGGGCAGGCTGACCTAATTCTGCACTGGTAGGCTTGCAACCACCAACACCCTCCCCGCTCCCCCACAGCAGGCTCTTAATAATTCTTTAATTAGAAAAAGTCAGCATCTCCCTTGTAACTGCCCCTCCGGCTCTCTTTCTATATTTGGATCCCAGAATCACTGGGATGGAAAGGATCCCCAGAGACTTCCCAGTGTCACCCCAACCAGACTAAAAATATTTCCAGAACTTCTTGAGTATGTCATTCAGGTTAGACTTGAAGAACTCTAGGAATGGGGAACCCACTCCCTGCCAAAACAGCTCATTCTCCTTATAGATCCATAATGATGATAATAAAGCCGATAATCGTATTAGCATTTATAGAGATAGCATCTACCATATGCCGGATAGTATGCTAAATGCCGTACAAATATTATCGCATTTGATAAACAAATCCTGAGACCTATGTGTTATTATTATTATTATTATTATTATTATTATTATTATTAATTATTCCCATTTTACAGATGAAGAGTCTGAGGCAAGGAGAGAGGGAGTGATTTGCCCGAGTTTATACAACTACTAAATGTACAAGGCTGAATTTGAACTTGGGGCTTCCTGACTCCAGGCCCAGCCCTCTCTATTGAGTTACCCAGCTGACTCTGCTGCTCTGATTGCTGAAATTGTTCTTTATCTGGAACAGCCATATTTCTCTCTGTTGGCATCTGTGCTTTTCCACATGACAACCTTTCAGATACTTGAAGATGGGTGACATCTGCTTCTTCTTCTTCATCTTCCATTTCCTCCTCCTCTTCCTCCTTCTTTTCTTCTTCTTCCTGTTCCTCTTTCTCCTCTTCTTCTGCTTCTTCCTCTTCCCCTTCATCTTCTCCCTATCTAGTGCAGGTACAGTGAGAGTCATTCACAGTCTTGATCCTAACACTCATGGACTTGGGAACGTTGAGCTACTCGCTTGCCCACCTGACCCAATTTGCTTCTCCTTGGCAGCTTGAGGGCCCCTCGCTGGGCAGAACTCACTGTATTAGGGATGGTCTTTGAGCCAGAATCATCCGTTTAGCCCGGCCGCAGCTCGGAACCCCGGGCTCAGATGATTTGCCAACCTTAAGCTCCCTGGGAGCAGGGATAATCCGAGGGCACTACCACATCCTCAGCTGACGCAAAAAGTATCTTGACCTGACAGAGGACAAAATTCAATGAAATGATTAGGCATAAAATCAGAAGGGACCTTAGAAATCACCCTATCCAAACCTTGCATTTTACAGGTAAATAAACCAAACCCAGTGAGTCACAAGGGAAGGATGGAGCTGTCAGGATTTGAATACAGGTTCTGGTTCCAAAACCAAGGATCTCTACATAACCCCTCTTCACCTGATTTTTATAACTATATATCAACTCTCAAACTAATATTTTCTAGAACATCTATAAGACATCAATGAATTCTGAATATTTCATTCAGAGTTTAAAGTCAACTAAAACTTAGTTCTTGCATCGCTATGAAACTAATATAATAAAACTTGTTGGCATGATGTTCAAATTAACTAATCAAATTAAATAAGACTCTAAGGATGTTAATGTGTATATTATATGTATGCGTGTGTGTATATATATATGTACATATGTGCTATTTGTAATTATTATATCTGTAAAGGAAATCAAAAGTAAAAAAAAAATTGAGAAAAATCACCTCACCCTTTCTAAACAAACTTCTTTCAGCAGATCAAACCTTTCATTCTTGCTTTTACTCTGTAATTTGATTTATAATCCCTATCAACGTATTATTTCTTCTCATTACTCTCTAAGTAAATTCTTATGTTGCATTTTAATTTAAATTAGATTTTTAAACAAGTGTTAGTAATAGGAAAAAGTTTATGTAGAGCCCATCAAATTGTCTAACTTGGGCCTAGCATCTTAAATATGACATGGAGAGATAGATTTATGACAGATTTGTTTTTATACTTGTATAAAATTAAAAATAAAAAATATTTTATTATATAAAATATAGTAATACTTTATTATATGTAAAACAATTAAAAAAAAAAAACCTTGCCTCAGACATTCTCTTGTTAAAAGGCAAGTTTTAAAACTATCTTTGCCTCGATTTCCTCCCTCAATAATGAGAGGATGGACTCAAGGACCTCAATCCATAATCCTATAATTTTTCTCTCGAAAGAAGTATTTAAACACACATAAAACATCAAGGAAAACTTAAACAAAGGAAGAGAACAAATAAATAATAGAAGAGGGAGATTGCTACATCTTCCCATCCAGTTTTAGAACTCGAGGATCCCACTGAGAGGCTGCTCCGTGACATGTATATGTACTTTTCTGTGTGGAAAAAAACCCAGCTTAATAAGAACCAGCATTTTCTGAGTGCCTACCATATTAAGGCTTCCAGCTATATAAATATCTAAGAAATTTCCCCTGCTTTCAAGATCATTTATGTTATAGTTTAGAAATAGGGTTATTTGTACTTTCCCCAAATTCTCTACTTTGCATTTGTTTCTTTGTTGGGCTTCAATTCCATGGAATGAGAGCCCCCCTAAGATTACCTTGTCACCCCTCTCCTCACTTTCCTGTCTCCTTTTATACACCGTCTTTCTCCATTAGATTATAATTGGAGGGCAGGAACTCTTTTTCTTAACTGTAATCCCAGCACTTCACACCATTCCTAGAACATGTAATTGTTCAGTCATTTTTCAGTCATGTTCAACTTGAGTTTTCTTGATGAACATACAGGAATGGTTTCCCATTTCCCTTCCTTCTTTGGTTCATTTTTACAAGAAATTGAGGCAAACAGCATTAAGTGACTTGCCCAGGGTCACATAGCCATGAAGTGTCTGAGTTTAGCCTTGAAATATAGCTGCCTAGAACACAATAGGTGGCTAATAAATATTTATTAGATTGGTTTGGATGTACAGAAAAATATAAATAATACAAGATGTAGCAAGAACCTTTTATTCTGGATAATATTGCCTGAAACTAGGATCAGGTAAAGGACTCTGGGTTTCCCTGATTCCAAGCCCCTAGTCCCATCTTTGACAGCATGCTTTCTATGCTGATAATGAAGGAATTAGGTGTCAAACTGGGAAAGTTATGGACAAGTAGTGCTAGGGGAAGATAGAGAAGGGACCTGTGTTGCAAGTTAGGGAATTATGTGGGCAACGTAGAAAGTAAATTGAGTCTTGATGAAGAGTAAGACCCAGATGGGGCTGGAAAGATTATATAGTATGTCCCAATAGTCTGGTGATGAAGAGAGCCATCTGCACCCAGGGGACTGAGTGTGGATCATGACATAGTATTTTAACCCTTTTTGTTGTTTGTTTGCATTTTGTTTTCTTTCTCATTTATTTCCTTTTTGATCTGATTTTTCATGTGCAGCAAGATATTTGTGGAAATATGTATATTAAAGAATGGCACATGTTTAATGTATATTGGATTGCTTGCCATCTTGGGGGGGAAAGGAGGGAAAATCACATTTGGAACATAAGGTTTTGCAAGGAGGAATGTTGAAAATTGTCTATGCATATGTTTTGAAAATAAAAAATAATAAAATAAAACTGATGACTATGATAGTGTGGATTGGATGGGAAAAGGTAGAAAAAAGGTGAGTAATCCCAAATATATTGTACTAGTACAGGTAGAAGGTCATAAGGGCTGGGCCTTTGGAAACAATGATAAAGGAAAGGAATATGGATATTAGAGACTTTTAGGAAGAATCCATAAGAATTAGGAAATGGCCAGATGTATGAAAAAACAAAAGAACAAACAAATTTAAAGATAACAAAATCTCAACTCTTAGTGCCTGAATTAGCAAAGTGCAAAGGAGGAACTCCTTTGAGTGAGAGTCAAAGGAGAGAAGATAATGAGTGAGATTCCCCAGACTGCCCAGCTTTTTCTTCAGGTAGCTCCTATATTTGCCAAGTTAGACTTCTTGTCATTCTTCAGATCCTGAAGTTTCAAAACACCCTTTCAATGAAATGAATTCCAACTTCCCATCATCCTTTTTGCTCATGTTCTCTTTAGCCCTAATGGTCTACTTTCCTTCTCTTTTCCACTAGATCAAATGCTTTCTCTTTCAGAAAGACTCTTTTCATGGAGATCTTCCCCAGCTAGTGGTAATGTCTCCCTCATAAACTGTTAGGGCATTTGGTACAGGATCTATTCTACCATATTATATATTGTATTTGTGATAAATTTCTTAAATTTATATGTATATGCATATGTGGATATATAATGGATAACACAGATTTTTTTTTTTTTTTTTTTTTTTTTAAGACTGACTCCTTTGAGAAATGGTTTAAAACTACTCAGAGGGGGGAAAAAAATTAAACTGCTAAGAGCGCTAATTGTGTCTTGGACAAGATTTCTGTGTGGGACACACTTTTTTGAGTCACTTAATCTCCATTTTGCTAAAAAAAAGCAAGTAAGAAAGCTACCTTTCCATAATCCTTTCAGCAAGCCTAAAAGCCTGCCAGGATCATTGGATTGTTACAAATAATCCAATCACCTTGTAGGTAAAAACAGTCTCTTTCTATACTATCCAAGTTTTATTTGGAACTCAAAAGGCTATTTTATTTTCTCTTTTTGTAAAAAATAAATAAATAAATAAATAAATCAAAATGGGTTTGTCAGTTGCAAGTCGATTTTTTTTTGCCCATCTTTCCTAATAATTTTGATTGTGTGTAAATAACAAATTATGTTGAAACTATTTTTTTAAAAATCATTCTCAAGACTGTTATTTCACTATATTTCATTATAGAAAATATTCATGCACAGATTGCTTTTGCAATGTATTAGCGGGGATTGTCCAAATAGGATGAACCAATTTAGAAGGTTAACGAGCATTCTGTGGGCTCTCTATGTACAGTTAGCAAATAAAAATTGCCCAATTCTTTTCCCTCTGGAGGTTTACAGTTGCCTCATCTCCATAATGGCCTGGGCTTGACAGACATATCCAGGACAGAAAGTACACATAAGAACGGCCCATTGGCCAAAGAGCATTGCAGATTCTCTCCTCCAGCCATGAGTGTATACCACCCAATGCCTGTATAACCCAGATTTCCAATGCTACACACAGGTTAGTTTTACCTACACGGTGATTATATTGTTTTCTTTGCTTCTGTATGTACAGGAGGCTTCAGATAGGTGGAGGGAATGCCAAATTAATATTATATTAACAGCACAAGTGGTGTGAGAGCTTGGACAGCAACATACCTGATTGCAGACTCTTTTAGAGACTCACTGCAGAGATGAGAAAGAAGCAGAGACATACATTGGAAGCTGTTTCCTTCCTGATTTTCAGTTTCTAGGGAGGGAATTTCCCTAAAATCTTCCAAACAGGGCCTCTCTCTTGGTTTAAACTGGGTTATATCACTCCCCACTCGAAAACAATGTCATTTGTGTCTTTTCTGATATATTTTGATTTCATGTCTTGCTTGGATAAATGGATTTCCTCACTCTTCTCTATCTGAGGTGGTCTTTTGTGTAACCAGTGTTTGTGGGAAGGGAGCAACTTTGCAGATAGAGGGAGAGAATTGCCTCCTATCCTCATCTGCCCTTCCCTTTGAGAGAGATCAGGAAATGGGCTTTTGTTCTGAACAAAAATGACACTTCTAGATCAGAAATGTGTAGGACAGATAGATATAATTGAACTTACTGTCTTGAAGAGATGGGAGGGAAAACCCCTTACCCGGCTTTTCGCTGCTCCTAGGACCTGCCTATTTCTACTGTCTCTCTCCTCCCACTCCCACCCAACTCCCCATTTTTTTGGAGGTACCGTGGGTCCTCCAATGAACTCTCCTCAGAACTGTCCAGCAGAGATTCTGTAGAAGCTGCTTTCAGGTCCCACATGGCCACAGAAATATCACAGCTACATAAGTGGTACCTCTGCTAAGGCTTTGGTTTTAATCCCCTTGTTTTGGTGAAGAAGGTGCCTCCTCATCAAAAAGTGCTGCATGTATCCCTGTTTCTTTCCAGTGTGTCTCTTGGATTGCCGCAAGACTCCTTCTCCTTGCCCCTTCCAGATGGCATTGACGAATACTCCGCAGGAAGAAAAACTCTTGTTTTCACCTTTTTGGCTGGAGCAGAACCAGCAAAGCCCTCACTGCTACAATGCTTTCCATAGTGCCTGCCCTTTATAATGATTCTTTTTATTCTTATTCTGTGTGTCAGGATATGGTTTTCCTCCTCAAATCTTTGTAATTGCCAGTGCTAGTCTTCTTTACTCTGGAATCTCAAAGATAAAGCACACACAGGAGCCCAAATGGCCCCCTAGCACCTGAAATCACAGATAAGGACTTCATATTCACTTTGTTAATTAACCTTGGATAAATCAGGAAGCACTTCTCTCTCATACTTTCATCTCTCTCAAGGGGTTACAGTGCTAAAAGATCCTCATAGATATTGAAATGAAGGAAGCAGATCACACTTTTTTCAGTGCCTTATAATTGTTTCAGCCCTATCCAACCCTTCATGCTCTCACATGGGATTTCTTTGGCAAATATACCGGACAGGTTTGCCATTTCCTTCTCTAGTACTTTTTTATAGATGAGAAAACTAGGGCAAAAGGGGTTAGACAGGGTCATCCGGGTGTCTGAGGCTATACTTGAACTCAGGAAGAGAAATCTTTCTGATGAATCCAGGCTTGGGTGTTCTGTGTACACTATGACACTCCCTGGCTGCCCAAATAATACCTTACTTCCCCCTCCTCCCCAAGTCACCATCTTGAAACCCCATAGAATCAGCGAGCACCCCTAGCATATCATACATAATATTTACCTGTAGGAAAATGTAAATGTAAATCCTGACATAGATCCATGGCTCTAATCCAGAAAATAGTCACTCTATCATCCTGCCCTGAACAAGGATTTGGAGACCTGTAGGAGCATCCCATTTCCAATTCCAACTGGCTGTAAAGGAACCAAATCTCTTTGGACACAGAAGTCATCTCATGCAGGAAACTTAATTTCCCTTCCTGTGTGTAGACACTTGGATTCCTGTCTAATCAATCACTTGGAGATGCATTAATCACCAGTGAAGATGCTCCACCTCCAGACTCTGGATGATCTCTCCCCTGGCTCGAAATTTGCCTCTCCCCTTCTATACTTTCTGGTTTCCTTCAAGCCCTAAATAAAATCCCATTTCCTATTGGAAGCCTTTTCAAATTCTCCTTAATTTTATTGCCTTCTTTCAGATAATTATTTCTCCCAGCCCTATAGTTGCCTCCCCTTTTTAGATGGAAACAAAGTCAGTCTTTTATTTTTCCTTGTATCCCCAATGTTCATAACAATGCTTTGCAAGTGGTAGGTACTGAATAAATGTCTATTGATTAACTGATTGATTATCAAGAGGAACTGTTTGAATTTCCTCATTTTTTAACTCCTGACACCTTAGAATCCCTCATTCCAAGTGTTGCACCAATAAAACTAACTCTGCTGAGACTCATTTTCTCTTCCTCCAGAGAGAGGAGGTGGGAAGGGTGATTATCCTTTGTGTTTATTTCAACATTCCAATTTTTATCTTGATAGTATCAAAGCAATAAATTTAGGGTTGTTCGAACTTTTTCAATTGCGTAGAGTTAAGATTTATTTTAAGCAGACTGGAGAAGATTGTTCTATTCTTTTTTTTTTTTTTTCCTTTCTTCTGCAATACCTAAGGTTAGCTTTTTCTCCCTCCCAGGCTCAGAAACTGGGAAGAAAAGTATGAATATTTGGAAATGAATTTGCTCCCCCTATAGCTCAAGTATTCCCATTTGTTCCACTTATCACTGGATATCTGAAACTCTATTAATGGAGGCACAGATAAGACTTCATCATAGATGGATCCCAAACCTACTTTTCTTAATTGATGACTTGGCAGCATATATTAATAAGGACTGACTAGTTTTGGAAAATTTGACTGGCTGCCAATTCTAACATTCACCTAGGGAAAATCTACAAGACCTCTCTCTTTTTTTTTTTCCCCCCCTGAGGCTGGGGTTAAGTGACTTACCCAGGGTCACACAGCTAAGAAGTGTTAAGTGTCTGAGATAAGATTTGAACTCAGGTCCTCCTGAATTCAGGGCTGGTGCTCTATCCACTGTGCCACCTAGCTGCCCCCACAAGACTTCTTGATGGGGCAATAGAAAGAAGGCTAACCTGGGAATTGGGAAGAGTTCAAATCTAGCCAGATACTTCCTATCCATGTGACCCAAGTCATTTACCCCCATTTGCTGGTTTCTCATTTGTAAAATGAGCTGGAAAAGGAAATGGCAAAACATTCCAACATATTTGGAATATATATATAAGATATATATAGATATATATATCAATATATCAAGAAAGAATGGAAGTGAAGTATCAAGCTCCTTTGATAAGATAGCTTGGTTTAAATTAAGACTAAGTGGTAAAACTAACTTCCTTCAGAAGTAAATTCCTGCCCCGATCATTGGGTTCTAAGTTCAGACCAATAGAAGTAACACTTCTATTCTTGGCAAACCATGTCAGGGCCTTCGGAGGAAGCTGTGGGAAGTCATAATATCTGATCACAAAGAAGGAGCTTGGATCAATGATCCTCTGAGATCATAGGATCTGAGAATTGATGGATTAACTTAAGGACTACCTCCTAAAAAGAAATCAGATGCAGAACAAAAGATGCTCAGAAAACAGGGCAGCGGGATTCTTACAGCCCAGAGGCAGGTCTTATTCCTGGGCTCCCAATTTTAATCCTTCCTTTGATTTCTACCAGAAATCCAGTTCTGTCCTTACCAACATTTATTGACAATGAGCAGCAAGAAGTTTGGAATAAGTTTACAGATAAAAATGTCAGCCAAAGGCAAGGCAGAGGAGTTTGGGATGCTAAATCAAGGCTTGCCCTTTTTCCCAGGGGGAGAATTACCCACAAATCAAGCCATTTCTGATATTAAATTAAGGAACCTAATTGCAGCAAATGGAGTGAGAGCTCTGGCTTCTATGAGGTTACATGAACCCAAATGGAAGCTTTTGGGGAAAAATAAGGGGCTAATGTCTCAACTTGTTTTAGGGGTAAAAGCAAAATAAACAGGCAAATAATAAAATAAGAGATACTGAAAACTTACTGGATACAGGCCAATTATCTGAAAGGAACCAAGATTCTGGAGTTATTCTCCCAAGTAAGGAATCAAAGGGCTCCTTGTATTGCAGGAGGATTCTGGGAAGATGTCTGAGCAGGTGAGAATAGTCCAAGTGCCTCAGATTTCCTCACAGATGGAACAAAATTGTGCCCCAGGTTAAACATCATCAGATGAAAATGAACAAGAATGGGGCAGAACTCGGGTCCTTCTGGGACAACGCAAGAAGATGTGAAGAAAAACCTCTGAGGAGGATTAATTGGGTGTGCAAACAAGCCCAGGCTAGCTTTGCAGAAACAGCTGGAGGGGGCATTGCTGGGGTCCCAGGGAGCATCAGCCTAACCACATGTGGGGTTTGAGTCTGAATCCAGGTGGAGGCTAAGAGAATTAGATTGGGATAAAAGCAAACTGGATAAATAGATAAAGATAGATAGATAGAAAGAAAGATTAGATAGATAGATGGAGAGATGTGTGTATGTGTATCTACATAGACAGAGGCACAGATAAAAAGGTGAGAGATAGATATCGATACCTGAATGGATAAATGAGAGAGAGACATAGACATGTGGATGAAGAGAAAGAGAGAGAGAGAGAGAGAGAGAGAGAGAGAGAGAGAGAGAGAGAGAGAGAGAGAGAGAGAGAGAGATAGGATAGAGAAATAGACATTTTAAATTAAATAGACTGAAAAAGGTATAGAAATATAGAAAACATTGCGGAATACAAGATGTTGTGGCCCTCTCTCATTGACCCTCCACAGGAATTAAGTCTTGGACCTCAGTTTGATCTGTAAAAGAAAGTACTGAGGCTAAATGATCTATAAGGTACTTTCTAACTCAGTCCCTGTATCCTAGATGAAGCATTTGAAACATCTCCTAGCTTGTACACAAGCTGTCTCATGTTCAAGGTTCTCTATGGATCTGCAACCACCCACTATTAGAGCAGATGAGGCTCTACTGAAGTGATCAGTTTTCCTTGTCAGCCAGAAGTCACAAATGGATCCAAGCAAATGTTATCACTCGGAGGAGCGATGAGACATCTCCCATCAACTTACCAAACCATTCTGTTTCAGAGGAAGGAGAGAACAAGAGACATGATCCCACACAGAAGAACGAGTGATGACTTCCATGATTCAGGGTTACTCCCACTGTTGGAAATGTCATTATACTCCCTTTTCTGGGTCTAAACCTGAATGTGATGAAATCTATCTGCTGCTCTCCCATGATGACCCTTGTCTCTGCTGCCCACCCCAGCGCTCTCACGGACTTCTCTGTTCTCCTCGTAACATATCACTTTGCAGGCCCTGTCGTCTCTGCTGGGAAATAACTATACCTGGATGCCAGCTTCCAGATCTAATATAATCAAGGCTATCTGCTTGTATCTCAATTATAGTCAGCCAAGATGTGGTAGGTAATGAGACTTAATAATCATAGCTAGCATTGAAATAGCACTTACTATGTGCCGGACATTGTTCAAAGTGCTTTACAATTATCATCTCATTTAAAATAGGTAATCTCTCCTTGAGAAGGTCAGAAGGACAGCCCTCTAGTAATAATCAGCAGCTAGAAATCACTGTACTCAGAACCAATAAAAGCAAAACTGAATGTCCCCAGGCTTCTTTTAAGTCTTTTCTTACCAGGTCTAAGGCTGAAATTGGAGTCCTTTGTCCCAGACCGCTATCCAGATTTGGGGTTAGAAATTCCCCAGATCCTTTCTGGTTTGGTGTACAAATGACTTTGAGTCAGTCTAAAAAGGGATTCAGGTGCTTAAAGACTGAAGTCTTGGGTTCTCTGTGAAAAAAGAAAAAGTGAAGGATTTTTTTATTTTTATTATTATTTTTTTAATGGAGGACCACAGCATAGGTTACTAGCCACTGGCTAAAAACCCAGCCTCATTCTGAATGCCTGACTTCAAAAGAAGTCAAGAGATTGATTACACCTCCTAGTTTAGTTTGGGAGGCGTGTCCTGCCTAAGCAACATATAACCCCTTTTCTAGGGTAAGAGAATAGGATTCACCCCTTCCCCTCACTTCCCTCCCCAAGTGAGGTTGATTAGACCAAGAAGACAGTTGCTTAAATCATTTGAACTGATATGTCAGTTCAAGGATGCTTACTTCTTTGGATGTTTCTCTACAGTCTGCTCTGTTCTCATCATTCTCCTTCTCAAAGCCTTCCAGTAACCAATACGGCATTAGTATATAAAACAACCAGACAATGTGAGGTTGGAATGATGAGATGGTGGAGTTAGAAAAATATAAAGACTTGGACTTATAAAGGAAGACGTTATCCACCGTCAGAGAAAAGTAGAGGAAACTAGTGTAGTACAGTTTTATATAAATGCATACGAATGTGTAGGTGCATCTATTTGTATGATTATAGAAATCCACGCATATGTATGTGCACATTTTTATGAATATATATTTGTGTGGTATATGTGACTATGGTATATCTGTATGTGGATGTGTGTCTATGCATGTGTGATTGTGTGTTCTTAATGGTAACCTTCTGTCTGGGAGGAATGGGGAAAAAAAGAATAAAGTAAAAAGTATCCAGCAGAGAACAAAAGCAAACCTGTGAGGGAGCAAAAAAAGCTGGACAGCTCCGAACACAATGTAGAGTACTTATTCTCTAGGCTTTCTTGAAATGGGAAATTATTGTTTTATACTTTGCATCTTCTCTTATGTTCTGCTATGCACATGGCACTGTAACTTTCCTTTCCTATTTTGGACTTAAGTTTAAACTAATAATAATAAAAAATTAAAATCTTTTAGGAGCTCCCCACTACCTATAGAACTTACTTCTCTTGCATGACATGTAAGGCTCTCCATTTTCTCTCTCCTATACCTCTTGAACTCGAATCTAAGTCAAAAACCAAACAAGGTGTTAATTCAAACCTATAAATACCTCCTGCCTCTATGTCTTGCCATCTCAGGTTTCTTGTTGAGCAGAAAAACACTTAATATGTGTTTATTGAATTGAATTGAATCTTGTTTCTAGGGTGAAATTGCTACCCTGAGTTCGTATTTAGTAAATTTAATAGATTAAGAAGATAGTTGTTAAAGGCCTTTAGTCATTTGGTCAATAGTATTTATTAATGAAGCTTGGATACAGAGTAATATTGGGATTTGGGGAGAAAATAAGCATTTACTAAGACTTACTCGATGACAGGCACTATACTAAGTGCTTTAAAAGTATTGCCTCATTTAATCTTCAGAACAACCCTGGAGGTCGATATTATTATGATTCCCATTTTAAGATGAAGAAAATGTATCAGATAAAGTATGCTTGCCTATGGTCACACAGATAAGGCCATGTTTGAACTCGGTTCTTCTCGATGCTGTACTTAGCTTTGTCTATTCCCTGGAAATAAAAGAAATGGCCTCTGTTTTCCTCAGTTATAGGGTCTAACAGGAACTAAGCCTGTGATGTCACTGCTATAGGGAATTCCCATAGAAAGTCCCTCCACCAAAGTCAGCACTTTCTTTACAACTTACAATAGAGTATTAAAAGATACCAAGATTCCTGAGCTTCTGTGACTCAACTAGGGTGATATAGCCAGTATGTCAGAGGCTGGACCATCAGGATATTAACAAAGATGATAACTTGAAGAGCATCCAGAGAGCAACCATAATGGTAAATAGGCTCAACATCATGTCCTGTGAGCATCAGTGAAAGAACTGGAAAATTTTAGCCAGAAGAAAAGAAGATTCCAAAGTAAATGTGACAAATATCTTCTAGTATTTGAAGAACTGCCACGTGGAAGAGGGATTTTTTTTTTTTTTTTTGCTTGGTCCCACTAGGGATAACTGGGAACAGTGGCTGAAAGTTGCAAAGAAATCAATTTAGATTTGCTGTCAAGAAAGAACTTTCTAACTAGCTAAAACTGCAGAAATAAATTGGTTTTCATCCTGAGGGAGCAGTTTTCTCCCTTACTAATGGTCTTCATTTAATAGCTCAATGCTCACTCACCATATATGTCATCGGAGGAATTACTGGTCAAGTAAAGTTGGTTATCTATGGCCTATAAGGTCCCTTCCAACTCTGGAAAATGATAATTCTTTATTCAGTACTTTGAACTATACAAAAGAAAAATTAATCTATTAAATATTATTTCTTATTATAAAAAGAGACCCATTAGGATAAGAGTCAAAGAAATAATACTATATTTTAATATTTGTTTCATTTACTATTAACAACAAAATAATAAAATCTAGAAGTTCTTGGAAGTCTTCTTTTAACTTAAAATATGGGATTTTCTTAAGCTTTCCCTCAGAAATGAGCTCCATTTAATATTCAAAGTTAATACAAAGAATTCTACTGAAATTGAAATTGTATAACTTTAAAGGAAACTTGATTTTACCACGGAAGGAAATGAAAGGGTTTAATGTCGTTAGGCTTATGAACTATTTGAATTTCTAAAAGGAAGTTCAAAAGGACAGCATACTTGTCTCAGGGTGTGCAAGAATTTTCATCAAAAAATAGCAGGTGGCCTGAAAGAAATCACGGTCCGGTTCAAAATTAAGCAAGCTAGGGTACACCATCTTTTAGATGATTACTGGTGTGAGGAAGGGTTAAGTGATCTTGGTTTCTATTCTTACCAGGGCCTCAGAGCCCAGCAGAGCAACTGAAAGAAAAATCATGAAAGCTCAGTGCACATTATAACAAGAACCCATGATACCAAACCTTTCATCACGGGATTTCCAACTGCTTTGAACACATGAAATTGTTACCGTGCTCTATGTAGATAAATATATGATGTGATGTGAGGGACGGTAGAATTATCAGCAAACTTCCTTGATTGTGATCCAAATGCAAATAATATATCTATAGTATCTTGGTTGCTCAACTTCTATTTAAAAACATAGGTCTCTTTAAGGTAGAAGGGACTAGAAAACAGGAGCATTTTATTATTATTGCATATTCTCCTCAGGAGAAAAAGAAACTACACAAAAGGTTGGATGATACAAGCTATATGTGGGAACTCTTATGTTTCTCTGGAGTGAAGAGAATTACAGAAAACCATTGGGCAAAGTTATACTAGGAACCCCCCAAATGTGGCTGGAGGAGAGGAGCAGGAAAGGGCATTAAGCAATAGTACTTGTGGTATTGTAGTAAAAGGGGATTAGGAGAGTGTCCTTCTGCTGGGGGACCAGGAGAGGGCCATGAATGGGGATGATAGGGCCCGGAAATCAGGAAATTGGATCAGACTCTAAATATGGCTTCTTTCTATATTGCAGAGAGGCTGAACAAGGAAAAAGAGCATGAGAAAGAATAGAATATAAGGCTAACTTTCAATTAACTTTCAAACCCTGGAGCATACTTTTTTTTGGAATGGTCTCAGTAGCACCAAATCACCATCTGGTAAAGACAGATGAGGATTCTGGGAATTTCCCCAAATTATTCAGAGTCCAGTTCAAGGAATGAGTTTTTCTGGACTCCAAGTCCTACAGGTCTTGATTCTGGTCAGTCTCTCCACCAACAGTCTCTGCCCATTCCAATCCATCTTGCATCAGCCATCACACTGATTTCCCTGAGGTACATATCTGACAGGGTCAGTCCCCCTCGCCCGTCCTGTATACTCCCTCAGCTCCCTGATTTCCCCGGGGATCCACTCTGCAATCCCCCTTTGGCTTTGAAAGCCTCTCCTCGCCTGCTGCCTTGTCTTGCAGTCTCCTCCACATCTTCCCTCTAACATGCTCCCGGGTAATTGGTCTTGCTCCTTCTGGAGCATTTCTCGTCTTGGCTCTCACCATGTTTTCTCAGGCTGGCTGCCTTGTCTGGGCCTGCTGTTTCTCCTCATCCCTGCCTCCCGGCTTCCCCGTAGTCCTTTAAGCCTCAATTCAAGCCCCAGCATCTGGGAGAAGCCTTTCTTAATCCTCCCTGATGTCATGATTTCCCTCCTCTCATTAACTCCAACTTCTTTTGTTTGACACTCTCAAGGTGTCTCTTAAAGACGTTAGAGTCTATGGCGGTCCCTCACAGAGAAGATACTGTGCTCTATGAGCAAGGCGGAATTGAATTAGCCCTAAGGAAAACTGGAGGTGCACAAAGTTAGAGAAGCCCCCAAATGTTCCTAAGGATGTTTGTGTCCAGCTTGTAGCGGAGCGTCAGAGCAGTGAGTTGGACTCCTTGTAACTTGACTGGAGCATAATTACTTTGGTCCTCCTGGATAATGAAGAACAACCAACCGTTTGTGTATCATCTCCCCCAAGAGAATGTGAGCCTCTTGGGAATCGCAAAGGATTTCCTGCCTTTCTGTGCATCCCTTTAGCTCAGCACAGACTAAGCACTCAATAAGAGCTTCTGGACTATCTGCCATTGCACCTAATGGCCTCCCTATATACTGTTCCTCTTCTGAATTCACTTCTCACAGCAATCCTATGAAATAGGAAAGAGTTCCTGTTGTGATTTTGCCCATTCTCCAGATAAAGAACCAGAGTCTCATAAAGGGGAAAGCATTTGCTCCAGAACACAAGGAATAATAAGCAGCAGAGCTAGAATTCCCAACTGAAATGATGGAACTCCCAATCCAGTGATCCCTGTGTCAGATCCAACTTTCCTCTTTGGGTTTTCATGGAGAGTCGATTCATTTTTTTTTTTTTTTAATTCCACAGCCAATAGGAATATTGGTTCTATTACAATTCTCCCTCCCTCTTTTTTAAAATTAAAGCTACACACACAAACACACACACACTATGGAGATTAAAGGAACATGATCTATTTTTTCATCTGTGTATGTAGCCATTGGTGAGAAAATTATGCTTACTAAAACAAATCAGCCATTATTCTACAATTAATAGTATCTTGTCTAGAGTAAATCTCTCTGATTGCATATACCTTTTGGTAAAAAATGCTTGAGTGCATGCTCCTAGTATGTGTATATTTATTCACCTAATTATAAAATATATACATGTATATTCTTTCTTGTTTATTAGTACTGTTACAGATTTATTCTGCTATTGTCATTAGATATAATTATGTACTTCAGTGAACTTGTGCACAGCAAATCGAAAAGGATGAGATCCAAATAAGATGATATTGAATAATCTTTAATTCAATAGGGAGCCACTAGAATTTATGAGCAGGGCAATGATGTGACTAAATCTATATGCTAGGGAAATGACATTGCCAGATATATGGAAGATGCAGCAGAACTGGGAGAGAAGAACTGTGGGGAAAAGTTATGGAGGTGAACTAGGGTGGTGAATAGAGAGAAGAATGTAGATTTGAGAAATGTGATGGTAGCATCTCCAAGATCTATCAACTAAGATTTGTGGGATTGGGAAGACGAAGGAGGTCAAGGTACCTGAGAAGCTGGATAGCTATTGGAATCCTTGGATGTAATAGAAAAATTTGGAAGATAAGAAGGTTGGAATAGATGTCACAGAATGAATTTTATATAATGATATCTACTATCTAAACCACAATGTATGCATTTGTGCTCACTTGTCCATAATGTTGTTGAGTCACGTCTAATTCTTTGTGACCACTTTTGGAGTTTTTTTGGCAAAGACACTGGAGTGGTCTGCCATTTCCTTCTCCAGCTCATTTTACAAGTGAGAAAACTGAGGCAAAGAGGGTTAAATGACTTGCCCAGTGTCTGAAGCCATATTTGAATTCAAGAAGAATCTTCCTGATTCCAAGTCTAGAACTTTATCTACTGTATTACATGGTTGTCCTGTTATTGCATCACATATATACACACACACACACACACACACACACACACACACACATATATATATATATATATATATATATTTACCAATATACACTCACATGTATACATGCATATACTCATATCTATACACATATATATGTATATATAAATATCAATAACATCAATAAAATGCTAATGCTATTACATATAATATATAAATCATGGTATATCATATACTAGAATAAATTATATTATATATATAGTGCTATAATAATATATGACATACAATGTATGTGTCCTGGAGGATAATTAATGTTTATTAAGTACCTACTATATATATCAGATCTTGTGCTAAGTACTTTGTGAATGTTATTTCATTTGCCCCTGGGAGGTAGGTGCTACTATTTTTCACCTTTTGCAGTTGACAAAATAGAAAGTGGCAGAGGAAAGTGACTTGCCTAGGAAGTATCAGAGGCCATAGTTGCATTCCTGTCTTTTCAAGTCCAGTTGCAGGGTTATTAAGATAATATTGCTAACAGTATCAGGAATCTGGAAACTACTTATGCAAAATACACACATATTTGAATATCTGTCCATCTAGGGATAAATGCAGTTACCAGATAGGTTTTGCCCAAGTCCAAAATGTTTCAAAACCAACTGAAAAATCATTTCTTTGAAAGAGTTCTATTAATAAAACTGTCAATTTTTCTCTGACTTCAGGCATGTGGAATAAACAAATTACATTGTAAAAATGGGTTCATTGGCTCCCTAGCGCCTCAAATGTAAGTAGATGATGGATTGACTTAATTGATATCTTTACCATTTCTAAAATATATAGAGAACTGAGTCAAATTTCTATGAATTCAAGCCATTCTCCAATTGATAAATGGTCAAAGAATATGAACAGACAATTTTCAAAGAAATTGAAAGAAATTTCTATTCTTATGAAAAGGTGATCTAAATCACTATTGATCAGAGAAATGCAAATTAAGACTCTGAGATATCACTCTACATCTCTCAGATTGGCTAAGATGACAGGAAGAGATAATGATAAATGTTGGAGGGGATGTGGGAAAATTGGGACACTAATGCATTGTTGGTGGAGTTGTGAAAGAATCCAGCCATTCTGGAGAGGAATAAGGAACTACGCCCAAAGGGCTACCAAACTGTCCCTACCCTTTGATCCAGTGGTGTCTCTACTGGGCTTATATCCCAAAGAGATCATAAAGAAGAGAAAGTGACTCACATGTTCCAAAATGTCTGTGGCTGCCTTTTTTATGGTGGCAAGTAACTGGAAACTGAGTGGCTGCTCATCAGTTGGGGAATGGCCGAATGAATTATGGTATATGAATGTGATGGAATATTATTGTTTTGTAAGAAATGACCAACAGGATGATTTTAGAGAGATCTGGAGAAACATGAACTGATGCTAAATGAAGTGAACCAGGAGATCATTGTACACAACAAGAAGAAGATTATACAATGATCAGTACTGATGGACATGGCTCTTCTCAACAATGAGGTGATTCAGGCCAGTTCCACTGATTTTATGATAGAGCCATCTGAACCCAGAGAGAGGACTGTAGGGACTGAGTATGGATCACAACATAGCGTTTTCACTTTTTGTTGTTTGCCTGCTTTTTTTTTTTTTTTTCTAAGTTTTTTCCCTTTTGATCTTATTTTTCTTGTGCAGCACGATAATTGTGGAAATATTTATAGATAAATTGCACATGTTTAACATATATTGAATTACTTGCTGTGGTGCCACTATTCTCTTTTAAAGTCCTGACCCAGTTTCCCTAATTGTCCTATTCAATTACTCTGCCTCAGGTTATAACTATTCCCTCTTAATATTTGATAGGATAAAAGTTTATATCTTAGACCTTAGGCTATACTTATTCCCTCTTAAAGTTTAATGGGATAAAGATCTTTATACATTTTAGGTATCATTAGAATATCTAGAGTCTCTCCAATACCTCCCCCATTAGGTCATCCCAATCCAGGTACCTCCTCCATTATGTCATTGTTCTTGTTATCCTATAAAAGAGTCTTGAATCTGATATTCAGGGCTGGATTCTTTGAGATAACTTCGTTCAGCCCTGGGACCAATCATGGATCCATTTGGTCCCAATAAATCTTTCCATTTAATAAATTCTGTATTGAATATTCTCTAATCTTTGTTTTGCTCAGTTTCTCTGGCATTACAGCTCTGAGGAGAGGGTGGGGGAAAGGGAGGGAAATGTTGGGAAGACAAGATTTTGCAAGGGTGTTAATTAATGTTGAAAACTATCCATGGATATGTCTTGAAAATAAAAAGGTTTAATTAAAAAAAAAAAAAGTGATACCTTTTCATTTGTCTTAGTCTCAGAAAAAAAAAATGTAATACTCATGAGCATTGGGTTCCATTAACTCCAATCAGATCTAATTTTATATTTAAATTCAGAAAGGACCATAAATTTAGAATTGGAAAAGATCTTAGAAGTCATCCAGTTTACTCCCACTTAATTCTAGAAATGGTATTAAATGTTTCTTCACATATGGGTGCTGTCCACTTATCCTCAAATAGATGATCCCATCTCTCAAAAGAAAATTTCTCAACACCCTTCCAAAAAAAAAAAAAACAAACTCTGGTACATTCACTTCCTATATATATTAGAAAGCACTGAAAAACTTAGCTCCTAAATGGTAAATGAGTCAAACAACAAAAATAATCTATTTTCCTGAAAAATTAAAATATAATTTGGTATTGCTCACTTTCTCTGGGTAGAGTATTCCCCTAGTAACACACTCCGTGTGTTACATCCACACTCTGTGGATGACTAGTTATTTATCTGAATCATTTAGAGCTATTCAAAGACAGATGAGTTTAAATCACAACTTTAAACAATGCAAAATAGGTTTCGACTTTCACAAACATCTGTTAATTTTTCATACATACTGACTTCATTAGGATAATTTACCTTACACAGTAATTCCCCAAAAGAAGCCAGGCTTCAAGAAATAGAAAAAAGGGGAGATTTAGTTATGCAAATGATTTCCATTCAGACAGAGCCCAGTGAACAACAGAGAGAAGAAGTGACAAAAGCTGCATGCTAATAACCTTTACAGTATATCATAGCCCCAAGAAAGCTGAAAGATCAGACTATACAAATGCAGATTTGGGGGCTGTATCTTAGCCTGTCAATACCTCAAGTACTGGGGGCTATCTCATGAATTTCTTCTGCTTCCCTTATCTCACACTGTGAGACTCCTTGGAGACACCTAAAATCTCCACCTTCCACCCACTTGAGTTGAAGTTATTCCAACTAAATTGGGAATGTCCACTGGTGGAGGCCTTTTTTCACCTTTTTTTTTTTCCCACAAATCTCCTTTTTTCACAAAGAGCCAGGGTGATTTATCAGTAATTACCTGGGACTAGCAGCCAGATACTCTCCCTGATCTCTGCTCATTGAAATGACTATGCTGAGGATCACCAGCTCCATGATGCTACTCATTATTCTTGAAAGTTACAAGAAATATAGAAAGGATTGAAGTAAGCTTTTCAATGCCATCAGACTTTCCCTTGGCTAACAAAGGTCATTAAGGGATTGTAGGCTTACATATGAAATATAACGGTTATCCCAAGCCAGAGAAATCCCAGAACCCTCTAGAGGATTATGGTCTTTCCAAATAGAGTGTATAGAATAATTTGGTACTCCAAAGAATGAAGGCTAAACGTGCAGTTTCTCTGAAAGAAATCAAGATCACATTGGGCAATGTGGAGAATCATGGGAGAATCATCTGGACCAGTCTAAGTTCTAAGTTGCCTTCTCAGGGAGCCTCCAAACCAGCACACATCCACTTGGGTCAAGATCTTATCTTGACTTTGATTTACGTCCTTGAACTTTTAAAAAAAAAATAATATTTTGATAGCTACATTTTAATATTTTTCATTATAACCCTATGTATTTGGTTTGATACATTTAAAAACATTATTGGTAAAATGGGCCAGTAGACCTCTCCAACACACCAAATCAGTGAAGAATTCCTGCCTTATATGGCTTAAACCCTTAGATATCCTGAAGCTCTAGGATTAGGATTGAAGAGGGGACCCCGAAACTCTGAAAATCCCTGAAGGAGAAAATCTCCTTCAACTCTGCCTCAATAAGGGACCCTGCCTCAAGGTACAAACAGTTTCACTCTTGTTATCTGGGTGGAGTTGGCTCAGTCCAGAAACCCTGCTAGGAGCCAACTTGGGACTCTACCCAAGGGCCCCCTTCAGTTTGTAGCCAAAGCTGTCATTATAAAAAGAGCCAAACTAAAACCCCCTCTTTGCAGAAGTTCCAAACATGCCAGCTTCATACGTGGCATCTCAAGGAGCCTCTGTCCACTGGAATACTATTTCCAGTGCCATCCTTTCTTTACCCTCACCTGTTTCCCTGTCCAGACTTTATGCCTCTCTGTCAGGATTTCTAGCCTTACTTACATTCCCCATAATAAACCCTTTTTATCAATCTAGGTTTTTGGGTTTGTAAATTCTTTTACAGAGAACCTCTGTGCCACCAGAAGGGAGTCCCCAAAACTCCCTACCTTTGCGCCAAATCCCAAGGGGTTGCAGGAGAGCCAAACCTTTCTTTCCATTTGGTTCCCTGAATCTTGAACCTGCCACTAGGCCTTATCATTTAACTCCCTGACCACCAGAAACCCTAATTTCATTTTGTTTCCCTAAATCTAAACCTCATCAGGATGAGAGGGAATCAGATTCAAGGGGGAAGCTTCCATCTGAAAACCAATAAACCAAAATATATATTTATAGATGATAGCTCTCTAGCATTTTAGCTTTACAAGGAGCTTTTCTCAGCTCAATCTAGAAAGGGAGATATTGTAAATATTGTTATACCCACTTTATAGATATGAAAACTGAGTCTTAAAGAGATTAAATGACTTAAATATCCATTGTCACATGGCTAACAAGAGGGATGATTTGAATGCCAGTCTTTAAGTCTATGGTCTTTCTCCCATGATTTCTCCTTGCTGCACCCTTTCCCACCAGGCAGTTCCGGTGTTCTGTAAGGGAAGGAAGGAAGGCTTTTAGGATAATGACTGGACTGGAGTTTACAGAATATGATGCCCAAGCATTTAAAAAAGAAAAATCCTCACCAGCTTCACACAGACTGGCCATGTTGCCATGGTATTAGAATATATTTTTTTTTAACTGTGGACTGCTCCAGGATTCTGGTGCTCAATTAGAAGCAAGTAATAATCAGGTGGTATTTAAGCCCTGGGATATTATAATTGAGGAATTATTCAGGCCACTGAATAAGTTAAGTCCATGCACTGTAGGCAACCCCTCCCACTCTCTACGACTACCTCCTTTTCCAGGATCTGGCTTTGCTCAGCCGGCTCCTCACATTTCTCAGAAGGAAATGTAAAAGGCTGACCTCTTGTCCTGTTTATAAACAATAATATCATAATTTTATGTAAATGATTGCTGCTCAATTGTTAATGAACTCCTTCCAGTCAGATGGGGGAAGGGAGAGAGATTTAAGGAAACACATAATGGATGAAAATTAAACTCTTTTGAAGGTTCCTTCTGGGTTTCAGGAAGGGCTTGTGCTCAAAGATAGTCATTTTTTTCAGCAGGTTTTATTGAATATAAGTAGTCCTGTTTCAAAGTTCCCATTTTGACCTGTAGTATCTTTGGATCTATGTAATGAGCAGCTGTGCTGTAATGAGCTTCTAACATAGCTGAAAATCACTGTGGAGTCTTGACATCCTGTAGAAATGCAGAACATCCTCTAGCTTCTTAGGGACCTGGAGCCGGAAGTATCTGAAAGGCTACCTAGTTAAAGTCAGAACTCTGGAGCTGGAAAGGACCCCAGAGGCCACTGAGTTCAAGGTTTTCATTTCATAAAAAAAAAATGTGAGAGCTGTGAATTTGTGTTTAGTATTGCCCATTCCCCTTTCAAGATGCAAAGGCTTCTGGGAGAGGATGGTACAAGGTCATAAATCTGAGTGAGAATAGTTTATCAGACCCTTTGTTCCTTGATAAGAATTAGGGAAGCATCCTGGCCACCAAAGAAGTCCCTGTCACACAGGTACCAAGAAATATAACATGGATGGACAATGTGGTGGCAGATTAAAGCAAGTTATGGGGTACAGTCTGGGATACCTAATTATTCCTGCCATAAAACAGTAGTACACTTGTAGAATATGGATGTGGAGTCAGGAAGAGGGACGGGAAGAGATGATGATGATGGTCTGGGTCAAGGGACCAGGATAATCTCAATGAGAGAAGAAAATAAAGCATAGGATATAGAGTTGATGTTAAAATAACTAGACTGGAGAGATATGGGGAATGTAGATGAGACGAGTGTTGTCTATTCTTGAATAATTTCAGTCTTCATGACCCCACTTGGGGTTTTCTTGGCAAAAGTATTGGAGTAGTTTGCCATTTCCTTCTCCAGCTCATTTTACAGATGAGGAAACTGAGGACACATGATCATCAAGCCTCTGAGGCCAGATTTGAACTCATACTTCATGCTCCTCCTCTGATTTTCCATGGGTCCTGGGCTATATGGGATCCTTTGAAAAGGAGACTGGAGGGTTATGTAGCTGTATCAGTTATTCAAACTTGTCATGGCGTCACTATTGGAGAACCATAAGAGCCACAGATGAGGAAACATGAGAGAACTATGGTCCAGGGAACAGGGGAAAGGGTACTGCCGAGAGCAGGGAAAGGAAGCAGAAATGGGAGGTGAAGGTGGATAAGTTCATCATCGTCCAAGAGCTCATTCAGAAACCATCTCCTCCCATCTAGATTTGAGCAGAATTCTGTTGCCAACACACCTGAGAGGCGACCTGAGGACTTTTCATGACAGGGAGTCCGCTGTCCCTGGAGGGAAACCAAGCTGCTCCTTCTTAGGGAGATTTTCCTCACACCCAGCTGGTTAGCCCAGATAATATATGAAAGGATCTTTGACTTTCCAGCCGACTCTTTAGAGTCACTTTCCAATCTCTAGGAAAGAAAAGCCCAGGCTGGGTATTGAAAAGCAGAAAGGCCTGGAGTCAGTTGGAGAGAAGCTTCATAGTCCAAGTTCAAAGTGTTCCCTTCGACAAAGGGCTATTTTAGATTGAAAACAGCATAAAGGAGAAGATGAATATCTCCCTTTGCTTTATTCTTCAGGCTGATCTAGGACTAGAGACACTACATTACAAGGCTGAGGGGAGGTATCTCCCTTCTAGCAAGAATAGAGACCACAGAGAGTGTCAGGTGATTGTATAAAAGTTAAAAAAAATAAAAAAAAATTAAAAAAAAAACCCTTTAATATAAAAGTGTTACTCCAGAAGTAGCCCTGGTCTAGTGGAGAGAGAGCTGACCTCAGAGCAGAGAAGACCTCGTGCCCCAAGACTTATGGGAAAATCACAAATCTCTAGGCAAAAATATGTATCGAGCTGTCGTCTCCAGAAGCTGAGTTCTCACCTAGTAATCCTAACAAAAATAGATTGTAAGTGGCAGGTTCCTGTTACCTTCTCCCTAATTGGTTTGATCTCCATGATCCCTTGACCCTACCATCATCAGCACTTCTTATTTCCATTCCCAATCCCATATTCCCTGGAACTACTATTATTGTTTAATAGGAATTATTAAGCGTCCCCTAAACCATACTTTCCTACTTCCTTTTCAAGAGGAACTTCTGATCCCATATTACCCACCCAGATTATATTTCCTAAATTGCAGATAAGGGAGTAGCGGAGTTTTCACTGTATCGGCAAAATCACAAGTCTGGTTCCTATCTCTAATGTAAAAACAAAGGAGAAAGCTTTCAAGGAACAGAGGGAAAGGGAAGGGAAGAAGCATTTAAGTGCCTACTCTGTGCCATGCACTGTGCCAACCACTTTAGAAACATTATTTCATTTGATCCCCAAAACAAATCTGGGAGGAAGTGCTACCATCCAACTTTTACAGTTGAGGAAACTGAGGCAGCCAGGTTTAGTGACTTATCCATGATCTCATATTTATTAAGTATCTGAGGTCAGTTGTAAATTTGGGTCTTCCTGCCCCCAGACCTATTCACTGCTTCACTAGCTGCAAAGGACAATCCTGACTTTTTGTCAGGAGGTTCAAAGGTGGAAAAACATGACACAGAAGACAAATACAATAATAACTAAGAAATGAAAACAAAACTCTTTCCAGATATGGAGAATTTGGATAGACAATTTGGAATTTGTGCTCTAAGGACCAACGATGCAAATGGTGTGATGAGCAAAGATTGTACCAGATGAATTCATGTCAAGGATCCTATGTGCGTCACACTCCAAGGACCAATTTACAGGTCACATTATGTGAGAGAGAGGGAGCATCCAGAGGGAGAGGAGGGGAGAAGGAAGGCATGTGGTATAAGGCACTGACTCTAAATTAAGAACCAGGTTCATATTCCCTTACTGACACTTAGCCGAGAAACCTTGGCCAGGTCAGTTTGAGCCTCAGTTTCCTGATTTGTAAAATGTAGTGGTTGAACTAGATAGCCTTTGAGAGCCCCTCCAGCTCTCTTTGGTGACTCCCTGTTTCTAAGGGGTACTGAGGCAGCTATTCGGTCTCCTGACAATAATAACAAGTCTACCATCCTCTCAGGACAGGATGTTTCAGGTTAGATTGCTTCCTTACATCTGATGGACTGGACAATGGGGGACATTATGTAAGTAAAGAAAGAGTTCTTAGAATCCCACTTTTAGCACTTCCATGGGCAAGCCCCTTCATCTTTATTTTTTTTTCCTTCCTTGTGAATAAAAAAAAAAAACAAAAAACAAATAAATTGATAGATAGATAGGTAAATAAATAAAGAGATGATGAGAAGGTCTGTCATGTTAAACGGCTCAAATGAGACAACCCAGGTACAGAATAGATGCTTCATTATTGCTTGGTATTTTTCCTCTTCTTCCTTTTTGTCTTTCCCATAGGGTTGTTTTAAGGATCCAGTGAGAGAGTAGAAGAAAAGCACTTGGTCAAATTTAATGTTCTTTTATACTTTTGTTATTAGTATTATTTATCTTTTATTATTTTGTGCTTGATTTGTTTATACATTTTCAAATTCTGCTTTAGATTAGATAAGGCATTGATTTAGTGCCTCTGTGTGTCAGGCACTATGCTAAGTGCTAGGAGCACAAATGGAAACAGAAAGAAACAGTACCCATCATCAAGGGGCTTGCATCCCAGTGGAGGAAGAAAAGGAATAAAAGGGAGCAGAAAGGGGCAGGAGCCTCTCCAGTTCCCCTCCCTCTCCCAAATGTGGAAAAGCAGTGCAGAGAAAGAGAGGATCTGGGTCAGACTACAAATGGCCCTAGCTGGCAGGAGTACTTCCACAGATGCGAGGTTGATGGCAAGCTGGGAGGCAGGTGAGGAGGGGGGATTCACCAGTTGGAAGGACAGCCAGTGGGGTAGAGGCGAGAAAGTCAGACAGAATCAGCTGAAGCACATACACAACAGCGTAAGAGATAAATATTGGAAGTGACAACTTTCCTTGCTGTGGAAAACAATTTCTGAGCATGACATCTAGTCTATCGTGTAAAAGCTTAGAGTTTCCCAATGCTCAGAGAGGTGATTTACCTGGGATCACACAGCAAGTAAGTACCAGGGATGGAAGAGGAATCAGAGCTTTCCCAGCTCCCAGGTACACTGACTCCCCCTTAATAGGGCATAAATCCCCCAAATATTGCTAACTGGCTGATTTATTCAGAGGAGATCTCAAGCTTCAGGAAAAGTTTGGACTGTGACTTAAGGCCTTTCAGCTTCTAAGTGTTTTTCTGCTTGGTTCTTGGCACTTCTGGGGCTGCTAGGAGCAGGCAGACTGAAGCAAAGGTTCTCTCAGGCTCCTTTGTTCCCTGCCCTCCCCTCATGGAAGTGTCCACATTCACAGGTGAGAAACACCGACTGCTGGTCCTGGCAGCATCTTTGTCGGCGGTTGCCATGCAACGCTGACTGCAGCTCCCGGAACTCAAAGGCTGCCTCTTCTTTTAGAAATGGCGTGTCAAGTGTCTCGACTGCCTCCTAATTCAGCTCCCCGCTTTGTCAGCTGCTCAGGATCCGGGTCGCTTGAACTTCTCTCTTGAAAGCAAAGGAAGAGGAAACAATTTTTCTCTGAAGGTTTGTCCTTATACTAAGACTGCCAGTTGAGGATGCTTTCCAGGGTAACGCTGGAACAGATTCAGAAATCTCCAGGTTACTTGGGCTAAAACACTGGCTCCCATTTTTACTTCCTCTTCCATAACTTTTTTGCAAGTTTGGCTTTTTAATTTTTTTTATTTTATTTTATTTTATTATTTTTTTTTGGTATACCTAACTACTGTCACTTCATGAGAAGAAAAGGAATTGAAGTTTCATTTCCGATGCTTTGCTTGCCTCGCCTCCCTTTCACTTGATTAAGGAATCTCCATCAAAAAATCATCATTTTTTCCACTTTCAAACATTCTCCATCCTTCCTACCAGGCCCTTGTCCTCACTTTTTAATTGTCAGGGAATCTATATACTTTCAACAACAACAATAATAGCTATAATTTATCTCATGATTTAAAATTAGGAAACCATTTGACACTGATTACCTCTCAATGACCTTGAGAGGTAGGTGCTATTACCTCCATTTTGCAGGTGAGGGAATTGAGGCTGAGATAACTGATAAGTAGATCCCTTAGAATTCAAATTCATTCTTCCTGAGTCTGAGCCCAGTATCCTGCTCACTAGGCTACCCAGCTACCACCTCTGGTAGGTCTGGTTCATGTCTGCCATTATCCTATTCATTCTTTCTGGTGAAGATATATTGCACAATCCCATTATAAGGGCTGTGATGATGGTATAATGTTTCCTTATCAAGCAAGGCAGTCTGGGAAGGAATCTATTGTATCCTGCACATTACCCACACACACACACACGTCATCCACTACAAGGAATCTCTTTAGATTCTCCCCTTCCTGACCCATGCTTCTTCATACCCCTGCTGAAATAGGGAATTATGCCAACCTCCCATATAAGAACCTATGATGGCTCCCAAATCTAGAAGGTAGATCCTCTACAACTGAGCTCCAAGCCACCTTTGCAGCCTTACTTGAGCCAAACTGACTAACTCTTCAGCCTGAACTCTCCTCCTCCATGCATTTTCACAGGTTGGAAATGCCCTCCCTCCCCATCCCTAAAGCTTGAGCTATTTCTCTTCTGTTAAGACGCAAGCCAGGATACCTCCTTTCCCATAAAGTCATTTCTCCTTCCTCATATTTTCCTAAGACGCTCTGGACTTTGGCTTTGTTCTTATCACATCCTACCATATTGTCAAGTTCTTCTCTCTTGCCACTAGTCTCTCATCTTTTAGTTGATATTTACTAATGATTTTTCCCTATTTCCTGCCCTCGATGCCCAGAATAGTGCCTTTTACAATAAATGCATATTGAATCGCTTTAAACTAAAAACCTCAAACTCTTAGAGAAAAGAGTCAGAGTTAAGGGTCAAAAGTCCCAATTAAGCCTAGCTAAAGTTGTTTGTCACAACAAGAATTAATCAATAAGTATTTTGTTGAGATCATACTAAGTTCTGGGATACAAAGACACCAATAAAACACTCCCTTCTCTCCAACTGCTATCTTAAACAACTGGTGAGACCTTTGCGTCTGCCATCAAAATTATCCTTCATATCCCTTTTCCTATCCAATCTAGCCACATATCCCTTGTTGTTTTCTTAATGAGATTCTCCACTCCAGTCAGGAACATTATCTAATCCTGGTTAAGGCCACATTCTCCATCCCTTCACAACTTGTTCTTCCTCCCTCTCTCCCTCTTACCATTCTATTGTTAACTTCCTGAGTGCAAGGTCTCTGTCATATATATATATATGTGTATATATATATATGTGTATATATATATATATATATATATATATATATATATATGTATATATAAAGATATATTTATATCTTCAGTGCTTAGAAGAGTGCCTTGCATAAAGCAATTGTATAATAAATTGTTTTCCAAATGAACTTCAAGAGAAATGTATACAAAGAATATAATCTGAATTGATGTTTGGATCTGTATAGTATATTTTCCCTATCATTATCTCTGCCCCAACCTTTATATTAAAAGCATCAATATAGCACTTTTAATAGAGTAATGGAGACAAAAAAAAATAAAATAAAAAACAAAAAACATGGCTGCTAGTGGTTTTTGCCACCCCTAATATCCAAAAAAGCTCCTTTTGGCTAACAGGGTAATAGACTCTCTCATTTGGATTAGGGAGAGAATATTCTGTCAGGTTTGACAAGAGTAAGTTCTTCCTTGACTAGAGGAAGCCTTAATACTATGAGTGCACGAGGGTGCTACTCCCAGTGGACATTGCACAGATTTGAATCACAGTTGGTCCAAAGTCCTAGGATATCATTTCTTGTCCCAAATGAGAAGCATGTCCCACCCTGAACCAGATCTATCACACATCCCTGCTTGGCTTCCTTTGGGAAAATGCTGTTGATTAAAGAAACTGTGGTCTCAGAGCCACCAGCCTGAGTCATGTCTGTGATACCTGCTGAAGGAGAATGGCTGTGGTACAAGGTAGAAAGCTGGCATCCAGAAAAAGAACTATGGAGACTGAATGTAAATCAACACATGCTATATTCACTTCCTTTTTCTATTTTTTTTAATCTTTCCCACATTTCTCCTTTTTGCTCTGATTTTTCTCTCCCAACATGATTGTGTATTAAAATAAATAAATTAAAAAAAAAAAAAAGAAAGCCAAGGAATAGAATTAAAAGAGAAGAGTTAGGAATAGGAAATATACAAATACAATAACAAGAATCAGGAGTAGATTTTATGAGGAAAAAAAAGTAGGGCTGCTAATCACTGATCTCAAAGTCAAACTTAAAGATTTAATCAAGAGAAAAATCTATATGATATCTCAGCCATATTAATCTTGTTTTTGATGTATGTATCAACACGGGAAACCTCACCCGGCCCGGACATGGAAAGGATTGACAGATTGATAGCTCTTTCTCGATTCTGTATATCTATATACACATACACATATGTATGTGTATACATATACATTAATATATCTATGCTTATCTATAATCTGCGTGGGAAAATTGAGAGAGAAAGAAAAAGGGAAAACTAAAGTAAAAGGTATAAAGCAAAGCAGAGAATAAAAGAATAAGCTACAAGGAGGCAAAGAAAAGATGGACAGCCATGAATATAATATTTTTATTTTTTATATAATATATTTATATACTATATTATATTAATATTTTATATTATATATGCTTTCTTGAAATGGAAATTTATTGTTACATATTTTTGATTCTTCCCTGATATTCTGATGGGTATATAAATGTTTTTTTTTTTTCTTTTTTTTCCATTTTTTTTTCTATTTTTTTTCTTATTTTGTATTTAGTTTTGAGTACATAAATATAAAAAAGAAGGTAGAAAGCTGGACTGTCACCATCAATGTGATACTTTCAGTTTCTTCAGCATCTGTAACTGCTGGGCTGGCTACAGTAGCATTGACAACAGCTTCATTGGTTGTGTGCTCTTCTTGGTTTTTGTCAGAAACTCAATTTCTCTTTGCTCTTTTTTGGCCTTTTCCCACTGAACCCTTTCAATCTTCTCTGCTTTTGCTGGTGCTTAGACTGTGAGTCATCAGATCCCTCATGTGGATTAAACATATCCTTGAGATAATTGTTGCCAAGCTCACAGGCTGAGCAGAATTGGATTAGCTTCTTGTCGATACTGGGAGGGCAAATTCCTTCTTCTTTGTATCTCCCTTCTTCACTGTCTTTCTTTCATGCAGTTTCTGGAGCCCATATCCTGGAGATGTTCTAAGCTCTCCCAGGGGGCTCCATGAAAATGGATGTAAGAAATACCCCTGACTCTTAGAGAAAGAGGCCGCCATCTCCAAAGGCTACCTCTGTTCCAGTTCTGAAAACTCCAGTGAGCAGCTGCTTTCTTTAATCTCTTCCTTATAAACATCTGTATCTACTTCAAAGTCAGACAGATCAGCATCTGTGTAGACCTAAAACACCAGCTTACCTTTCTACTCAGCTGCTGCCCTGCTCTTAGTCACCTCTACCCAGTCCTCAGTATCCCACCAAAAAGCAATGACAGAATATTCTTTCTTGCCATCTCTCAGAAATTATAAACTTTTCATTCTTTATACTTGTATTCCCAGAACCTAACACAATTTTGACACATGGTGGGCACTTAATAATTATCGATTAATTAATTGATGGATCCTCAAATCCCTAGCAGTGAATGAATGAATAAGTGTACATTTACAAGGCACTTAGTCAGATATTGTGCTAAGTACTTGGGAGATGATAGGAGCTTAACAATTATTTGTTGAACTGAAATGAACTATATATTCCATATCTCTAAATAAGCTTCACTCTTTGTGTGTGATACATTTCACACATCTGCTATTCAGCAGAATATGGGAACTCGAACCAAGTTTTTTAGTTCCATTATCCTAATGTGAAACTCAGTGGGAGATCCGAAACCAATTCTTCACCAAAAACACACACAGATATAGATTCTATGAATATTTCAAAATTATTTCTCCTCAACTTGACTCAAAGCATCGAGAGGGTGCCATGGCAGGATCCTTCATGGGTTTTGTAACTCTTCCACAACTGCTCTGAGCTAAGCAAACCAGCTGCCAGTTATACTAGGGAAGGAGTGAGAATTTTGTACCCCAAGATCCTATTCTGGATTATTATAAATATAGGGGTCCTCCCCTTGGTGTTATCTTCTCTTGAGAGATTTTCTTTTTGATTGGATTTGATTTGATTTAATAGCTTTTATTTTTATGCCACGGAATTATGACAAAATATCAAAACTCAGTCTAATACCAAAACAGCCGGGGCAGGAAAGGGATCACGAGTGCAGGGATAAGGTCTGAAAGGAAAGCTGCCCTGCTTGTTGTCTGCTTATAGGCTAAAAGTTCCCTCTTGGCTCCTGGAGTTCTGGATTGGAGAGGGCTTAGTTACAAACACCTGCCTCACCTGAGTGGGTCCAGTTATTTGTTCATCCTTTATTTTTAGAGACATCACTGAGTGGTTCTGAACAGAATAGCACAAAGAGCCCTCGAAGCCTGTTGGGAAGACCTAAGTCAAGATGACTGGTGATGGCCCAGAATGCAGGGGATGACCACTGCAAGACTTTGGCCACCTTCATGGCTGTTAGAACAAATTGTTCTCGCTTGCCCTATGTGGTAGCATGGAGAAATCCACTACAAGTCATACCTGACACATAGTAGGTTCTTTTTTTTTTTTTTTTTTTTTTTTCTGAGGCTGGGGTTAAGAGACTTGCCACACAACTAGGAAGTGTTAAGTGTCTGAGACAAGATTTGAACTCGGGTCCTCCTGAATTCAAGGCTGGTGCTCTATCCACTGTACCACCTAGCTGCCCCTACATAGTAGGTTCTTAATAAGCATTGGTTGTTTAGCTCTTTCCCTCACTCCCTAAGAAGTTACAGATAAGTTTCCTTACCTCTCCAGGCTATCATCCCTTCATGTATAAAATGAAAGATTTGGCTCGATGGTTCCCCTCTGCTTTTCTGCTCTGAATCGTTTGGATTCTATTTCTGTGAAGGAAGTGGCTGGGGAGAGCAGGATACTAATGAAGCCAAGTTCATGAGTTCAGCCAGCTAATTGAACTGTGTTCCAAAGCCCACAGACTGCACACTTAGCTCTGGGCCAGGTAACTTTGCAAATCTGGGCCCTTGCTCCTAGGCGGAAGAGAGCATGGCAAATCCAGTGTGAATCATTACCAGTACCGGGAAAACGACTTAATCCTCCTGCTCTCCTGCAGTATTTTGGGACATGAAGGATAGAGGGCTTGCTCAGAAGAAAAATCAGCTTTCCGGGGCCAAAAAAGAAATTATCACAGGGAGGTTTTCAACTTGTAATTTTAAGGTTTCTTCATATTTATCTTCTAAATATTACAAAACACTGAGACTAAATCAAGATTCAACAAAGTAGATAACATGACGAGATGAAAAGAACATCGAATTTGGGGTTAGAAATGCTGGCTGCAAATTTTTATTCTCCTATTGCAATACTGGACACATCACTTAAGCTATAACTATCAAGTGGGAAGCTGTCCCAGATACGTTCAGAGTTCCCTTCCAGCTTGCCCATCCATGGTCCCACGAATGCTTTAGGTAGCATTTACTCATACAATCAAAAAGTGGTAATAAGGGAAAGGACCTAATTTAAATGAAGTATGACAATGGCTTTTTAAAGCCATTTTCTCTTAACCATTTTTGGAAAAATCTAAGCATACTGCACAAGGTTACAGGACTACGGGGAAAGTCAGACTATTTCAGAGCTTTACAGATTGGTTCTAAGATGGTGCAGTGGAGCACTCAATTTAGAAAGTCTTGATTTGGGAAAATGTTGCCTTTTAAAAGATGATTCCTCATCAACCTCCACCTCCCATCTACCCTTGGAGAAAAATCTTAGCTGCTTTAGGACATACATTATGTCATTTTTTATCTTTGTCTACCCAGGACCTGGCTCAGTGCCTTGTACAAATTTGGTGCTTAATATATGGTTTGCTATAGAATTGATTATACATTGTAAGAGCATCTCAGCATCTAAAAAAAAAAAAAGATTAAGAATAGCTCTTATTTATATATAGAGCTTACTGGCTTATAAAGTGATTGCCTCATAACAGCCCTGACATAAGTTACTTGTATACTTGCCTTTCTCCTCTTTGGTTGTATGTTTCTTAGTCTTTCTAGATGAGGAAACTAAGGATCAGAGAGCTTAGGTGTGTTGTCCAACATGACTCAGCTACTAAAAGGCAGAACTGTTACTAGAGCTCAAATCTTGTGACTGAATTAATTTCTCTTTAATAGTGCCTCACTACTTGATGTTCCCAGTATGATAATCTCCTGTCTCCATGCCTTTGAACAGAGTCTCGGCCATCTATTATATGTTCTCTCTCTTTACTTCCCAGAATCCCTCGGTCCCTTCAAAAATCAGCTCAAGTGTCTACATGTGACACTGATTTTCCAATAAAGGTGCACAGTGTATACCCAGTAGTTAGCTTTGTGTCTGGCAGATACTAGGCACTTGATAAATATTTGTTGAATTGAAGTCTTAACTATAACGAAGTTACTGTCCTGTGCTGCCAAAACAAATGATTGACTAGCAGCCAGATCAGTAAAGCTTAGTTGACACAATCTTGTTACATCAGTCCCAACACTGCTTTTCATGGAGTGAGAGAGAAGAAGTTGCCCCAGGAAAATGAATGACTTTCTAAAATGAATAAGTAATCCCTGGTAGAGTAAAGCATCATCCCTTTACAATTCAAATTTCTAAATGTGTCCATGGGATAATGAAATTCAAAAAAGATGATTGAGAAGGTAACTAGCTGAGGTCCGGTTTCTTACCATATAGGTAAACCTCTCTGATAACAATAGGAGTTCTCTGATAACAACAGGCCTTTATCTTAACTTATGGAAATAAGAATGCAGACACCACAGAAACTTAGTTCTATCCCTTTGTTGTAAGCAAAATCACCTTGGAATTCAACTCCAATCACTTCTTGCCTGCTACTCTTGTTCATCCCAGGTGAATTTTTCTATAGGACTTATTCTTTGTAAATAGTCTACAATAACACAGTTTTATCCAGAAAATTATTAATAGAATTATTTTTCCCATCAACCTTAGGAAGGAGACACCATTATAGCAGTAGGACTGCAAGCCTGGAGGACTGAATCCATTGAGTTAATGATATAAGTGATAGATTCTAGTGACATCCGACTGAGTATTGGGTCACTAATTTTACCTGGACATCTCTAAAATAGCAAGAGGAAAAACTCTTACCCATCTATCTTCTATTTTTTCATTTTTTTTTTAGTTTTGCTTGACTGATTATTGGTGTCTCCTCGAGTCATTCATTTCCATTTGTTCAATTCTGATTTTTAATGAATTATTTACCCGTCTCTCTTAAGGAAGTTCATATTAATGTGCACTTGTAATTATTAAGCACTTAATCCATGCATGGGAGCTTCCACAAGTGATTAAAGGTACAAAGAATCCCAGAGAAGGATAAGAACATAAAAGCCAATCAGGAATGCTCCCTACTAAATCTCTCTACAATGACAAAGTGTCATCCTAACCACGGAAAACCCAATATTATATTTCTTGACAGCACCTCCTACATGTGGACAGCTCCAAGTGCTGAAATTGATAGTATGTTACATGATTCTAGCAATATATTTTGAGATTTAGGAACAAAATATGCTGTGTATATTATAATCACTTTAAATTTAGGTAAACCAGTAAAACTGGTAATTAGCTTATATAAAAACCTATCTCAAAAGCAACTTAGGTTTCTGTAGCAACTTCAGGAATCTTTCTGAAGAGTCAACTAAGTCTGAATCTGAACTGACAGTTGAACTTTATTCTTTTTCCAAGGAAAGCTTTTTTATGGTAGAAAATATAAGAATATAAGAAAGACAATTATTATATAGAATACTCAAAGATTCAGATTTTTGTTCCATCAATATTCAGCATTTATTAAAAATTGCTATATGCAAAATTGTTAGCCCAACACTTAATGGGACAGATTCAGAGAAACTACATTTTTGATGCAGGAAAAAAATGAACAAAAGTAGAACATTTTGCAAGGTAACAACAACACTGCAAAGCTAGACAACTTGAAGGATGTAAGAATTCAGACCAATGCAGAGACAAACCAAGACTCTAAATAATTAAAGATGACTTTCCAAATCTTGACAGAGAGTTAATGGATTAAATGGTATCAAATATATTTTGGATCTAGTCCGAAAAAGTTTTTTTTTTTTAAGATTACAATTTGTTTCTCTAGAATATGTATATATTTAGTCCAATGGTTTTGTTGTTGTTTTTCCCGAATGGAACCAAAGTAGGAATGAGAGAAAATAAGTGTTTATTAATTTTTCAGTAAAATTTAATTTTAAAACTCCAAGGAAATAACTTTTTTGCAAACAAAGAAATCATTAGGAAAAATAATTAACTGAGCAGGGAGATCATACTTCCCTTGGTTTTCTCTTCTCCCCTACTGTGAGTGACATAGATCAGGTATAAATTTTTATCTTAGTTTGACTCTATTTGATATGGCAAATATGGCAAAGTGATCAATAAATAAAGCTGAATTTGATATGATGAGTTTGGTGTCACAAATTCAAGTTTTCCCAATCGTAGAGATTTAGTACAGTAATATTGAAATATAAAATACATGAAAAAATACAGATGGCCAAATGTAGAGACTGAATGAATGGGGACTGAACACCAAAGGAACTTTTAATGTTCTTAGTTAA
Organism: Sminthopsis crassicaudata; assembly: GCF_048593235.1. Classification (NCBI taxonomy): domain Eukaryota; kingdom Metazoa; phylum Chordata; class Mammalia; order Dasyuromorphia; family Dasyuridae; genus Sminthopsis; species Sminthopsis crassicaudata. The sequence continues at coordinate 13,466,106 of NC_133622.1, forward strand.
CCAGGAAGGTGAGTCAAGGGAATAGCAACTGCCTCCTGGGGTCATCATGAAAATAAAATGAGATATTTGAAAAACTTAAAGTTCTCTATAAATTACATACATACAATCTGTATACACATATGAGCATATGCATTGTCACATACACTGAATTCTCACCCTTGGCAAGATCATCTTTGATACTACCTGTTTAACATCTAGTTTTCCCAAAAGTATTTCAAAGTACTTACATTACAAATACATGTGGATATGTGTGTGTATGTGAATAAATACATTTTTTTTCAATAGCTGATTTTGACCCATATGGCCACATGCTTCTATGAGAAAGAAAAAATAACTCATGAAGTAAAAGTCTGTTTTAGGGGATTCCCTCCATATACCCACACATACATATATACCAAGAGAAATGAATATTAAAGCAGAAAAGAATACCAGGTATCATTCATTGACTGCTGTGTTTCTTTCTTATGTCATACCTGAGATTTAATAGTTGTACATAACTTAGCTTCACCTTTTGATACAGATGTCCTAGTTGTCATAAAAAAGGGGGGGTTGTTTTGGAGCTTCCATTTACAAAGAACAGCAGATGCAGATGACTTTGGGGAGGAAAATCAGTCAAGTGCATTTCATCAAGAATTTTTTGTTCCTCCTAGCAAGGCCAGCTGCTCCAGTTGTAGGGCAGCTTGTATACAAATGGCTACGAGAAATCATACAGAAAAGTGATTTTCAGACATAAAATTAGATATATTGGATTTGAAGTTCTTAATTCTTTGATGAAAGACAAATGAATTCACCTATTTTCCATTAAAAATAGAGAAAGGTCAATTTAGGCTATGATATTAAGATGCAAACTTTGAGACCTCTCATGTCATTAATGTCAATCCTCCCCTCCAAAGTTATGCCATAAAGCATCATTGTGTTTTCATTTTAGTTGACAACTTTTTTTTTTGAGACAATTGGGGTTGAATGACTTGCCCAACTAGTAAATGTCTCAAGCCAGATTTGAACTCAGTTTTTCCTGGCTCCAGGGCTGTTGCCTTATCCATTGTACTATTTACCTGCTCATAGCCTTCTCCTTCCTATGTCTTCCAGTAAAGGCTTCTATGGGAGGTCAACTCAGTATGTTAGGGACTACTCTGGTCCTCTTGGTATTCTCCAAGTTGTCTTCCCAAACTGCCAGTGTAATTCTTTCCCACGGGCATTGTGGGTTTATTCAAACTGACCCACTTATAATTCCTTGTATATAGCACTTCACCTCTCTGTGCAAAGATACAGGCTGGCCCTCATTGATCTAATACTCTCCCTATCCCATCCACCTTCCTGAATCTACAGATTTTTCTGAGGAGTAACTCAGGTCCCACCTCCTATAGAAAGCCTTTCCCGATCTCCTAAGTTGTCAGTGCTATTTCCTAACAAAAATTACTTGACATTTGTGGTTGTTCACTCATTTTTCAGTTGTCTGAGGCTAGATTTAAACTCTGTAAAATGAGTCTTCCTGATTTCTGGCCCAACACTCTATCCACTGTGTCAGCTAAATGCCCACTTTATATTTTACCACCTATTTTATATTTAGATTTATCTGTGAAGATACTGTTTTTTTCCCAAAGAAAATGTTCCATGAAATTGTGGAACGTTTTGTTTTCTTCTTTAAATATCCAGCATTGACTACAGTAATTGGCACAATCAACTATTAAGATTTCTTTAAAGACATGTGTTTCTTAACCTTCTTTTGGCATGCAAACAATTAATCTCTATATATTTCTTTCCAATTAAAAATATGCAAACTTCTCTTCATTTCTCTTATTTTTCTAAATGACCATTTCATGTGTACTCAGTTATGTTTTTTTTTTCTCATTAGGAATGTTTGCAAATTAAAGATTCATTTTTCTTCCTGTAGAATTACATGTAGTTTTCCAGATAGGTTTTTTTTAAAGCTTTTATCTTTTGCATTTTGTAATATCATATTCTATATTCTTTTTTTGTGTGTGGCAAGTGCCAAGTCTTACATAATCCTTATTGTGATCCTCAAACTCTTTCTTTTTGCCTACTTTTAAGTATTTTTTCTTTGACCTGAAAGCTCATGACTTTGGTTATGATCTTCTTCCAAGTCTTCATTTGGGGGTTTTCTTCAGGCATTTTTTCTTTACCTTCCAGTTCTAAGAATCCTGAGGAGTTTTCCTTCTTAATTTCTTCAAATATGAAGCTTAGATCTTTGGGGGTGGGTTATAATGCTTTTCATACTCCAATAATTCTTAGATTATTTCTCCACCTGTTTTCTAGATTGCTTATTTTTTACATTGTGTGTATGACTTTTTTATTTCTCAATTGTTTGATTTTGTTTTACTATTTCTTGTTGTCTCATTTTTTTTTTTTTTTTAATTTTTTATTTTATTTTATAATTATAACATTTTTTGACAGTACATATGCATGGGTAATTTTTTACAACATTATCCCTTGCACTTACTTCTATTCAGATTTTTTCCCTTCCTCCCCCAACCCCCTCCCCCTGATGGCAAGCAGTCTTATATATGTTAAATATATTACAGTATAATTTAGATACAATATATGTGTGTAGAACCGAATTTTTTGTTGCACAGGAAGAATTGGATTCAGAAGGTAAAAATAACAGTTTACATTCATTTCCCAGTCCTTTTCTGGATGTAGCTGGTTCTGTCCATCATTAATCAATTGGAATTGGATTAGCTCTTCTCTATGTTGAAGAAATCCACTTCCATCAGCATACATCCTCGTACAGTATCATTGTTGAAGTGTATAATGATCTTCTGGTTCTGCTCGTTTCACTCAGCATCAGTTGATGTAAGTCTCTCCAAGCCTCTCTGTATTTCTCCTGTTGGTCATTTCTTATAGAACAGTAATATTCCATAACATTCATATACCATAGTTTACCCAACCATTCTCCAATTGATGGACATCCATTCATCTTCCAGCTTCTAGCCACTATGAAAAGGGCTGCCACAAACATTTTGGCACATACAGGACCCTTTCCCTTCTCTAGTAGTTCCTTGGGGTATAAGCCCAGTAGTAGTATGGCTGGGTCAAAGGGTATGCACATTTTGATAACTTTTTGGGCATAATTCCAGATTGCTCTCCAGAATGGTTGGATTCTTTCACAACTCCACCAACAATGCATCAGTGTCCCAGTTTTCCCACAGCCCCTCCAACATTCATCGTTATTTGTTCCTGTCATTTTAGCCAATCTGACAGGTGTGTAATGATACCTCAGAGTTGTCTTAATTTGCATTTCTCTGATCAATAGTGATTTGGAACACTCTTTCATATGAGTGGAAATAGTTTTAATTTCATCATCTGAAAATTGTCTGTTCATATCCTTTGACCATTTATCAATTGGAGAATGGCTTGATTTCTTATAAATTAAAGTCAATTCTCTGTATATTTTGGAGATGAGGCCTTTATCAGAACCTTTAACTGTAAAAATTTTTTCCCAATTTGTTACTTCCCTTCTAATCTTGTTTGCATTAGTTTTGTTTGTGCAGAAACTTTTTAATTTGGTGTAATCAAAATGTTCTATTTTGTGATCAATAATGGTCTCTAGTTCTCCCTTGGACACAAACTCCTTCCTCCTCCACAAGTCTGAGAGGTAAACCATCCCATGTTCCTCCAATTTATTTATGATTTCGTTCTTTATGCCTAAATCTTGGACCCATTTTGATCTAATCTTAGTATGTGGTGTTAAATGTGGGTCCATGCCTAGTTTCTGCCATACTAATTTCCAGTTTTCCCAGCAGTTTTTGTCAAATAATGAATTCTTATCCCAAAATTGGGGATCTTTGGGTTTGTCAAAGATTAGATTGCTATTTTTATTCACTATCTTGTCCTGTGAACCTATCCTATGCCACTGATCAACTAGTCTATTTCTTAGCCAATACCAAATGGTTTTGGTGACTGTTGCTTTATAATATAGCTTTAAATCAGGTACACTTAGACCACCTTCCTCTGACTTTTTTTTCATTAGTTCCCTTGCAATTCTCGACCTTTTATTCTTCCATATGAATTTTGTTGTTATTTTTTCTAGGTCATTAAAATAGTTTCTTGGGAGTCTGATTGGTATAGCACTAAATAAATAGATTAGTTTGGGGAGTATTGTCATCTTTATTATATTCGCTCGGCCTATCCAAGAACATTGAATGTCTTTCCAATTATTTAAATCTGACTTTATTTTTGTGGCAAGTGTTTTGTAATTTTGCTCATATAATTCCTGACTCTCCTTTGGTAGATATATTCCCAAATATTTGATACTATCGACTGTTATTTTGAATGGAATTTCTCTTTGTATCTCTTGCTGTTGGATTGTGTTGGTAATGTATAAAAATCCTGAGGATTTATGTGGATTTATTTTGTATCCTGCGACTTTGCTAAAATTCTGAATTATTTCTAATAGCTTTTTAGCAGAGTCTTTGGGGTTCTCTAAGTATACCATCATGTCATCTGCGAAAAGTGACAATTTGATTTCTTCATTTCCTACTCTAATTCCTTGGATCTCTTTCTCGGCTCTTATTGCCAAGGCTAGAGTTTCTAGTACTATATTGAATAGTAATGGTGATAGTGGGCAACCTTGTTTCACTCCTGATCTTACAGGGAAAGGTTCTAGTTTATCACCATTACATATGATGTTTACTGAGGGTTTTAAATATATGCTCCTTATTATTTTAAGGAATAGTCCATTTATTCCTATACTCTCAAGCGTTTTTAGTAGGAATGGATGTTGGATTTTATCAAATGCCTTTTCTGCATCTATTGAGATGATCATATGGTTTTTATTAATTTGATTATTAATATGGTCAATTATACTAATAGTTTTCCTAATATTAAACCATCCCTGCATTCCTGGTATAAATCCCACTTGGTCATAGTGTATTATCCTGGGGATGATTTTCTGAAGTCTATTTGCTAATATCTTATTTAAGATTTTAGCATCAATATTCATTAAGGAAATTGGTCTATAGTTTTCTTTCTCATTTTTCGATCTACCTGGTTTAGGTATCAGTACCATGTCTGTGTCATAGAAGGAATTTGGTAGGACTCCTTCAATCCCTATTTTTTCAAATAGTTTACATAGCATTGGAGTTAGTTGTTCTTTAAATGTTTGGTAGAATTCACCTGTAAATCCATCTGGTCCTGGGGACTTTTTCTTAGGAAGTTGGTTAATAGCTTGGTCTATTTCTTTTTCTGAGATGGGACTATTTAAACTACTTACTTCTTCCTCTGTTAATCTGGGCAAGCTATATTTTTGAAGGTATTCTTCCATTTCATTTAAGTTATCGAATTTATCGGCATAAAGTTGAGCAAAGTAGCTCCTAACTATTGTTCTAATTTCCTCTTCATTAGTGGTGAGTTCACCCTTTTCATTTTCAAGACTATCAATTTGCTTTTTCTCTTTCCTTTTTTTAATTAGGTTTACTAAGGGTTTGTCTATTTTGTTGGTTTTTTCATAAAACCAACTCTTAGTTTTATTAATTAATTCAATAGTTTTTTTACTTTCAATTTTATTAATCTCACCTTTTATTTTTTGAATTTCAAGTTTTGTGTTTGTCTGGGGGTTTTTAATTTGTTCCTTTTCTAGCAATTTTAGTTGTAAACCCAATTCGTTGGCCCTCTCTTTCTCTATTTTATGCAGGTAGGCCTGTAGAGATATAAAACTTCCCCTAATTACTGCCTTGGCTGTATCCCACACATTTTGGTATGATGTCTCATTATTGTCATTTTCTTGGGTGAAGTTATTAATTATGTCTATGATTTGCTGTTTTACCCAATCATTCTTTAGTATAAGATTATTTAGTTTCCAATTATTTTTTGGTCTATTTTCCCCTGGCTTTTTATTAAATGTTATTTTGATTGCATTATGGTCTGAAAAGGATGCATTTACTATTTCTGCCTTACTGCATTTGATTTTGAGGTTTTTATGCCCTAGTATATGATCAATTTTTGTATAGGTTCCATGAACTGCTGAGAAGAAAGTATATTCCTTTCTGTCTCCATTTAGCTTTCGCCAAAGATCTATCATATCAAACTTTTCTAGTATTCTATTTACCTCTTTGACTTCTTTCTTATTTATTTTGTGGTTTGATTTATCTAATTCTGAGAGTGCAAGGTTGAGATCTCCCGCTATTATAGTTTTGCTATCTATTTCCTCTTGCAGCTCTCTTAATTTCTCTTTTAAGAATTTAGATGCTGCACCACTTGGTGCATACATGTTTAATATTGATACTGCTTCACTATTGATGCTTCCCTTTAGCAGGATATAATGCCCTTCCTTATCTCTTTTAATTAGATCAATTTTTGTTTTTGCTTGATCTGAGATGAGGATGGCTACTCCTGCTTTTTTGGTTTTGCCTGAAGCATAATAGATTCTGCTCCACCCTTTTACTTTTAGTTTGAATGTCTCATCCTGTTTCAGGTGTGTTTCCTGTAAACAACATATAGTAGGATTCTGACTTTTAATCCAGTCTGCTAACTGCTTCCTCTTTATGAGGCAGTTTGCCCCATTCACATTTATGGTTAGAAGGACTAATTCTATATTGCTTGCCATCCTATTAACCCCTGCTTATGCTTTTCCCCTTTCCTTCCCTTTTACCCTCCTATCCAGTATTAAACTGGTAAACACCACTTGCTTTTTACAGCCCTCCCTTTTTAGGATCCCTCCCCCACCTTAAAGATCCTCCCCTTATTTTACCCCTTTTCCTCGAAATTACTGTATTCCCTTCCCCTTAGCTTACTCCTTCCCTTTCACTTTTCAATGAAGTGGAAGAAGTTTCACCATAAATCGAATATGTCTATTGATACACGCTATGTTCATCTCCCTCCTTTCTTTCTCTCAGATATAATAGGTTACCTTTGCCTCTTCATGAGATGTAGTACCACCACTTTGTATTTTTTTATGATATAATCTCCTTTCCACCTCTATTTTCTAAGACAAATTGTACATATGTTCTTTACATATTTTTTTGACAGAAGTATAGTTCTCAAGATTTCTTTTTACCTTTTTTAGAAGTCTCTTGAGTTCTGTATTTGAAGATCAAACCTCTTATGTAGGTCTGGTTTTTTCATCAAAAATAGATGGAATTCATTTATTTCGTTAAATGTCCATCTTCTTCCCTGGAAAACAATGCTCATTCTTGCTGGGTAAGTTATTCTTGGCTGCATACCAAGTTCCTTAGCCTTTCGGAATATCATGTTCCAGGCCCTGCGTTCTTTTAATGTGGACGCTGCTAGATCCTGTGTTATCCTTATTGTGGATCCTCCATATCTGAATTGTTTTTTTCTAGCAGCTTCCAATATCTTTTCCTTTGTCTGATAGTTCTTGAACTTGGCCACTATATTTCTTGGCGTTTTGATTTTAGGGTCCCTTTCAGTAGGTGATCGATGAATTTTCTCAATGTCTATTTTACCCTCTGTTTCCAAAACATCTGGGCAGTTCTCTTTGATAATTTCCTCGAAAATGGTGTCCAAGCTCTTTTTTTCCTCCCATTTTTCAGGGAGTCCGATTATTCTCAAATTGTCTCTCCTGGATCTGTTTTCCAGGTCTGTTGTCTTTCTGGTAAGGTACTTGACAGTCTTTTCAATTGTTTCATTTCTCTGGTTTTGCTTGACTCCCTCTTGGTTTCTCCTTGAGTCATTCATTTCTACTTGTTCCAGTCTAATTTTCAATGATGTATTTTCTTCACTCACTTTTTTTATATCTCTTTGTAATTGTCCAATTGAGTTTTTATCTTCTATGGAATTTTTTTCCATTTTATCCATTTTATTTTTTAGAGAGCTGATTTCTTTTTCCAGCTCACTAATCCTGTTTTCCTTGGAGTTGTTTACCTTTTCCAGCTCACTAATCTTGTTTCTCAATGATTTGATTTCTTTATCCATTCTGTCTTTGAATGCATGGGATGACTTCTCCAGGCTCTCTTGCCAAGCTTCCCTTTCCTTTTCCCATTTCTCTTCCAGCTCTCTTGTGAGAGCCTTTTTTATTTCCTCTATGAGGTTCTTTTGTATTGAGGAGCAGCTTATATCCCTCCCAGGGGATACATCTGGGGACATTCTGTTCCTAGTCTCCTCAGCATTTGAAGTCTGCTCCCTCTCCACACAAAAGCTGTCAATGGTTAGAGCCCTTTTGAATTTTTTATTCATTTTGTCAGAATCAAAGAAAACAAACTGACAAGAGAAGTAATTGGTCTGTTTTGCGGGGTATAGGGCTGGATGTTATTAATGGGCTTCCTCTACAGACTGGGGATAGGGCAGCAGAGAGCCACTAACAGAACAGCAATGACTGTACTGAGTCTGCGCTCTGAGGCTCCGAGAACGCACCGAGTCAGTCCAGATGGGGGTTGGGGGTGGCTGGGCTCTGAGAGACGCTGGCTTTCTGGGGTTTTAATCTTCACCTCCGGTGTTTACACCCTCTCCGTGGCTCCTGGCTTGCTGCCAAGACGGAGCATCCACACTGGGGCAAAAGCCCTTTCGCAGAAACTGCAGAGATCACACCCCTCCCCCTCCGGTCTGAGCTGTGTGAGCTGCCTGTCTTGCTCTGGCTGTCTGCCCTCAGTCTGCGCCCAGTCTGATTGACCCTCCCCCGAACAAACACAGACCTTTTCTGGCGACTTTCAAGGATGTCTTCTCTTGGTGATAATTTGTGGATTTCTTTCTGGGTCAAGCATTAAGTCAGAGGCTTGTCATGAAGTAAGTTCTGAGAGAAAGCGAGGAGCTCAAGCAGCTGTCTGCCTCCACGCCGCCATCTTAGCCGGAAGTCCTCTTGTTGTCTCATTTAATTGTTTTCTCTTTGGTCTATTTTAACTTCCATGGAATTAGATCTTGGGTGAAGTTTTTTATTTTGTGTTTTAAGATATCAATTTTCTTTGCCAATCTTTCCTCTCTGGTTATTCCATCTTTTGTCTCTTCTTTCTTAGAATTCTTATGAACCGGACATTTTTTCCCAATAGGTCCTTATTTTAAATTGTTATATAATCATATTCTTTCCCTTATGTGTTTCTCAGGCCAAGATATTTTCTCAGATTTCTCAGAAAACATCTCAAGATATTTTCCTTGGTCATCTCAGCAGCCTTAATGTATAGTGACCAGTATTGGGAAGGTTGGTCTTGGGTCATTTTCCTTGTATTTTTTAATGGCAATGGGTATGACTATAATGGTCCTAAAAGTTATAGGCTCCTCCTTCAAGGGACTTAGGGGCTTCTCAAGAAGGGGACTCTGCCTAATGCATACAGGACTCCGAGGCTTTCCTCTTTACCTCCTGAGTTCATCTCTACATCTCCTACAGTTGAATTCCTGACCAGTGACCATTGCTCATGAAAAGCTGAGCATAATTTTAGTTGACACACAAACTACAGGTGACACAAAAACGATAATGATAATATTGGGTGACTGACTCAGAGTCGGGATCCAAAAAGGTTATAATACTGGGCTGCTTCCAATAAGATGAAATGCAATAGAGATTATCTTGGGTTGAGAAAAATATAGCAATGCAGGAGAAGGAGATCTAGAAAGCAGTTTAACTAAATGTCTTTGCAAACTATAAGCTCATGTGAAGCAACAATGTGATATAGGAGCCAATAGAAAGTAAATGAAGTCTTTGACTGCCCTTAGAAAAGCATGATGTCCAAGACTTGTCTTGGAACCCTTATCTAATCACCAAAGATGACCTTCTTTGTACCCCACTTTCGGTATCCCCTGGCTTGCCTACTGCAAGGTTTCTATAAGTTACAGTAGTTCTCCTAAGCATCCCTTTACTGAGTGGAGGCAGCTACAGATGATTGTATATTTCTTTCTTTCTTTTTGTCAACTGGTGCATTTTTAAGCTTTCCTAAGATTTTTGTGAGAATCTTTTCTTTTTCAAAACAAAACTCCAAACTCAAAAATGGCAAACCCTGCAGTTTTATGTCTTCACAGCAAATTCTGACATACTTGATCCAATCAGCTTGCTGATATTCCACTCCTTATCTCATCATCTACTTGTATAAATCTGGGATCTTATCCAAAGGTACTCCTCTACTGCTTCAGTTAATGACCCTTCAATAACTTTCTCATCTACTATGACTCTTGCCTATGGCTTTCGGTATATCCTCCATAGAAAATCTACTGAACATGCTAGAGCATTTTGTCTGACTCTTTTAAAATTTCCTAGAAAACTTCAGATCTTGAATTGTTCGTATGCCATTCCTGACTCTTGCTATGTATGACAAACCCACCTCCCTTTTTTAGTCACATATCAGAGTCATAATCATTTATTAACTACCTACCATATCTGGTCCTGTGTTAAACATTGAGAATACAAAGAAAAGCCTAAGATAGTCTGGCCTCAAGGAGCTCACCATCTAGTGAACAAAGATAATATATAAAAAAAGAACTTCAAAAGGAAATAGAGATGCAAAGGTAAGGTGAAGTCCTGCTGTCAGTGTAGGAAATGGATGTGCTATTTAAAGAGAGGAACATCTGGGAGGAGTTCTCAGATGCGCACCCTTCACTCTCTCCAACCAGAAGAAGGAAGGACTAACTTAGCCTTTTTCCAGGGGCAGGGTGTGATGAAGAGGTACAATTTTCAGAAGTAAGGCCATCTTATATAATGATGAGTTTCTGGAGAACCAGAAGTCCAAAAGAGCAGCAGCAGGGTGAGAAATTGGGCAATGAAAAGTATGTACAAGGTGAAAGTGTATTGGACTCCTCTTTTCACATGCAAGACATCAGTGGTAGGATGTTGCTGCCTCCTTATACTTCCATACCCATCATCCATTAAGACACTAGTGTTTAATTTTTAGAGCCGTTTTACAAATTTGGAAAATCATTGAATTATTCACACTTTCCACTATCAAAATACACACAAATACCTTGTTATTGCCACTTGCACAGTACCCAGAGAGACATCTCTGATTCCTTCTCTTGTATTTAGGAAAGAAATTCAGACCTGAGAGAGTGTTACTTCTCAGGTAGAATGAGGTCACTTTCTCTTTGGAAGCTTTCCTGTTCAAAATGCACAGATGTTTAATGCCATCCTACTGGGAACCTCTTTCACAGAGCAATTTCTCTCCAGTAATTAATGTTACCCAGTATGTTGATGTAGGAAAAAGTCCAATACTCAGAGAACATGGAGGTTAACAGAACTTACCTTGATGCTCTATCCAGAGAACACTAATTGGGACTCAACACCCAGAGGGGGAGAAGAAAAAAAAGCACACTGCATTTAATGAAACTGTGTGGGTGTTTCCAAAGTAATGGGGGGAAAGATCTTGGTATCAGATCTGACAATTTACAGAAGAAGAGACTTGGGCATTTTAGTTAGTATCTAAAAGTCATAGAAGTGGTTGTTTACTTCTAAGGGGTAAAGAATTCAGGGTACTTTATAATGCACATTGTATACAGGAAGCATACTATCCCACCAATGCCCATAACATATAAACATTATATACAGTATAAATATTACAATGCCCATAGATAATATATATAAATGTATATATATATATAATTATGTGGAAAAATGCAGAATTCTATATGTGATGGAAGAAGTTGATCCACTATCTTTGGAGGGCTTCCATTTCCTCCCATATTTTTGGAATTTGTGAAACCATTCTGAAGCCAATGTGCATTTTATTTCCTCGTCTGCTTTATTTTTCCATAGTCTCATTTTGCTCCCCACAAATGAAGATTTCTCTTGATTGTGTACTGGAAGCCACTCTTTTCAGCTTCATGCTATCTACGTCTGTTTAGATTCCTATTTTTCCCTTGGACCTTTGCTCAGGCAGAGCCATCTGGTGACTAATTAATGCATGCCAGGTTGTTCTATTGGGCACTGGAGTGTAACAAAATCTAAAGTTACAGAAGGTCAATGAAAGTTGTGTTTCCATGAGACACTAAAAATTTCCTCTGCTATTTGCAATGGTCCAGTTAGAAGGAACCTTGATTCTGGCAGCAAAGAATCTGGATTCAGATCCAACTTTTAATACTTGGTAGTTGTATGAACTTGAGCAGATCACTTAACCTTCCTGAGTCTCAGTTTGTTTATCTTTAAAATGAGTGAGTTACCCAAGATTGCCTCTGAGTTCCTTTCCAGTAATAGTTATATGAAACTGTGAATTTTATGCATTTGACATCCATGTTTGATAAAAACTCATCTTACTGGGATGAAATTAAAACAAAACAAAACAAAAAAGTTCCAATTTGGAGCTAGTGAGAGTGATTACTAAATAGCTAAAATAGAAAATGATCACGACAAAGAGCCAAGATGGACTCATCAAGAATAGGACATAGCAGACTAACATCATATTCCTTTGTCTATCAGTCAGTCAATAAACATTTACTACATGCTTCCTGTTTCAGGCTCTGTTAAAACACTGAAAAAGTGCAAATGTCCCTGCTCTCAGGGAACTTAAAGTCAGATGGGGAAAAAAGAAAGTGAACAACTATGTACAAAAATCTAGTGACAGTTTAAGTTTGAAATACCCAAACGATGGAAGGCACTAGGATTAAGGGGGAAATGAGAAAGGATTTCTGTAGAAGGAACAATTTTAGCCAGGACCTGAAGGCAGTCAGAGGTGCCCTGGAGGCAGTTAGTAGACTGGAGAGATCAGGGGAATAGCACAGACATAGTTCTCCTAGATTGTAGCAAAGCAGTCATCAACAAATACCTATTAACCAACCTTTACGTTAAATGCTGGAAACATAAAAACAAAAATAACACAGTCTCCATCCTGAATAGACTTACTTTTCAAAAGAGAAACCTGATCATTTTTTATGTCATTCTTGTGGACAAGATAAAGAGATATGGATTAAACAGAAAGACGATGAGACAGATTTGGAAATAGTTGAATGACCCAAAGAGCAACCATTAATGTATCAGAAGGTAAGTGAACTTGACATATTAATGCAAAGAGTTAGGAATAACCTGATAGGTGTTATCAACATCTAGTGTCATACAAATCATGTCTAGCATCAGATAATAAAAGGGTAGACATATACTTATTCAAATGGAAAAAAAAATCAAATAAAAGGGACAGCAGAGTGACACTCTATGTCAAGATGATATACCCTGGTTTGGAAATCCATAAATGATGGATAAACATAGCAGAATCACATGTTGTCAATCTCTGGTTAAAAAAATCAGAGAAGTCAACTTTGACAAAAGTGGAATATTAAACTTTCAATTCAACTCAATGTTTTTCATTCCTTGGTTTGGAAATTGCAATAGACTATAAATCATTTAGTATAGTAATATAGTTATTAGTTAAACAACTTGATTTTTTTTTTAATTTCAGGAAAGACATTTCATCACCTTTTCTGTGACTTTTAAAACATCCATCTTATAATTACTCATATTTATAGAGAGTTCTAAGGTTTACAAAGGACGTTGTTCCTCAAAACCCCATGATATCAATGGTGCAAGTATTGTTATTATTTATAACCATTTTACAAATGAATAAACTGAGTCTCAGAGAGGATAACTCACTTTTAATTATTACAGTCAGGATTTGAGCTCAGTTTATTATCAAATGGGGGGCACAATACCTGGAATCAAGAAGTCCTAGATTCAGATTCAATTTCAGATACTTAGTAATTGGGTGGTGCTGGGAAAGATTTTGCACCATGATCTGCCTCCATTTTCTTGCCCTTAAATAGGTATATCTGTAGTACTTATCTCTCAGGGTTGTTGTGAAGATAAAATGATATAATATTTTCAAAGTACTTAACGTGCTATAGAAAAGCTATTATTATTTTGTTTGTTTTCATATTCTCCCATGATAAACTACGGAACCAAAAGAAGGAATATTTTATAAAAACGACTGCACATTATATTAATATCAACTCTTTGTTTTTAAAATATAAATTTCATATTTATATATAATAGTTATAATCTCATCTCATATATATACATACATATATATATACATATATATATTTAGATAGTAGTCAGTCAATGGAAAAATAAAAATCCAGTAGATGGCACAAAGGAAAGAGCAGGGAACTGTTGGGGGAATTGGGGACTAACTCTGTGACAATGGTTAAGCCATGCTGCCTTTAGATGCCTTTGTTTTCTTACTGATATATTAAGCAGATTGCACTAGATAGTCTCAAAGGTCCTTCCCAGTTCTAACAATGTATATCTATGATTCTATGAATATGATTTTTAAGATAGACTAGAGAGAAGCTGGGTTGAGGAAGGCATGGAGAATGATTTTTCTCTATTGTTAAAAACATTCCCAGGGCTTAAAATATATTGAATTTAGGAGGTAGCATGATACCAATAATTTCTGAAACATTAACAAATCTATGAAGCTCACAGAAGCCAAAAAGTTAGCAATCACTAATTATTGCCTAAAATAGAAAAAACAGGATAATGAGGACTCTGGATGATAACTGCATTTATATATTACTGTCATCAGAAGAACATTATTATAATTTAAGTTTAACACCCTTGGAAAGTTTTAATGCTAATTTTGGGGGGTGCTGGGGGATCTTCCCTCATTAAGGTGGTACAATGGCAGCACAAATCCCAGGTCTCCAAGTAAATAGAGGAATCAATGTTGTTGGTGTGAGGAATGCCAGCTTTCACAATCTCCTTATAGCTCCCTCAAATTTTGGGTAGAATATCAATCCCACCATGAAAAATATAAACAATAGGGACTACAAAATGGTAGCTATTTAAATATTGGAAAATCCTAACAGATCTGAGTAAGAATGGAATTATTTAATAGTTTTGTACTAATAATTGCCATCTGGGGAAAGGAAGGAGCAAGAGAGGGAGAAAAGGAGAGAGAAAGAGAGGGAGGGAGAAAAAAAAGAGGGATGAGGAGGAAAAGGAGGGCAGGAGGGAGGGAGAGAAGGACTATCAGGTACTGTTCTAGGTGCTGACTATACAAAAGCAAAAATACCCTCAATAAATTTACATTCTCCTACACAGAAACATCACATATTTCTATGTTGGAGGAGGTGGCTAAAGAAAGGAGCTGTGCTCTCTGCAGTAGAGTTGGACTGCTTAGCAGCTTAGTTCAAGAAAGAACCTTCTTGGACTGTGAGAACTGAGAGTAGATTATGACATGGCATTTGCGCTCTTTATTGTTGTTTGCTTGCATTTGACTTTCTTTCTCATTTTTTCTTTTTGATCTGATTTTTCTTATGCAAGATAATTATATAAATATATATGCATATATTGATTTTAACATATATTTTTTAAACATGTTTGACATATATTAGATTACTTGCCATCTAGGGGGAAGAGGTGGGGAAGAGGGAAAAAATTTGTAATGCAAGGTTTTGCAAGGGTCAGTGTTGAAAAATTATCCATACACATGTTTTGAAAATAAGAAGCTTTAATAAAAATAAGAAAGGACCTTCGTGTCTGGTATCTTATTCTGCTATGTGATTTTTAGAATCTTCCTAAGACAATTCAATCTCACATGTTTTTTTTGTTTTTTTTTTTCCCTGAGGCTGGGGTTAAGTGACTTGCCCAGGGTCACACAGCTAGGAAGTGTTAAGTGTCTGAGACCAGATTTGAACTCGGGTTCTCCTGAATTCAAGCCTGGTGCTCTATCCACTGCGCCACCTAGCTGCCCCCTTCCTAAGACAATTCAAATGGAAGCAACTCAAGTTTCCTGGCATGGCGCTGGTAGACTGTCTAGGTTTCACAGAAATACAACAATGAGGTCAGCCAAACAGTTCTATAGACTTCAATTTGTTAGTCAACATAATCTCTCTCCTCTCCCACACTTTCTGTCAGTGCCTCCCAAACACTGAGCTACCTCTGACAATTCATGTGTTAACTTCATTATCAATGTGGATATCCCTGAGAAAATAAACTGCCAAGGTAATCTCAATAATGAATCTTTTGAAAGAAAATGAAATCTAGAAATTGAGATGATAATCCTTGCCAATAACCTGAAAACAGGAGACATACAAATATTTCTAAAAATTCAATCTCAATAATGAACCTTCTGAAAGAAAATGAAATCTAGAAATATAGGAGAAGAACAAAATTTCTAAAAATTGGATGGAATTGTGCTTGTCAATTTATCAATATCATATACCCAATAGGGTCTTATGTAGCCATTAGAGAGTAACAGGGTGCTCGAAATTTCTCCTTTTTTCCATTAAGGGAAGAAGAAGAATTAGCAAATACTCCTTTGGCCACCAAGTAGAAAACAGTGAGGGAAGTGGAGTCCAGAGCTCTAGAAAACTCTGAGTGTGTGTGTGTATGTGTGCACACGTGCACGTGTGTGTGTGTGTGTGTGTGTGTGAGTGTGTCTCTGCATGTAGATTGATAGAGAGATGGAGATAAATATAAATAAATATAATCACATACATATATGTGTGTATAGATTTACTAGATTTTCACCCTGTGCTTCTTCCGTTCCACCCTCCCAGAGTCATTCCTTATTATTTTTTTCAAAAAACAGAAACAAGAAAAGAGAAAAAAATGAAAAATAATCAAGACAATGATTAAGTTGGATGATATAAGCAATATCCTTTATTTGTGGTTCTAAACTCTACAAATGAAGAGGGAAAGATAAATGATCATGTGTTTGCTCTTTAGAATTTCACAACCTTTGACGGGATTTTAGTTTGTTTTGCAGCTGTTCTTACCATTTACATTTCTCTAGTCATTGTATATATTGTTTTCCAGTACTACTTAATTTTGCATCAGATCGTTTGTCTTTTCATGGCTCTCCATTATGCTCATTATCTCTTATACCGCAAAAATATTCCATTACATTAATATACCACACTGCTTAGCCGCTGATGCTTAATTGATGGTATCTACTTTTTTTCTAGTTCTTTGCTACCACAAAGTGTCAGTAGACCATTCTTAAGATCATATAATTATTTCTGTTCTCATATACACATTCTTAAGCAGTTTCTTTTTGCTAGGAAAGCTCTATATAAATTGAAGGCGATCTTTGTTCCAAACTACGAAGGCTATTCAGCATTTCTATTTTAAAGGATCAATTCGTTTTCAATTAAGAAGAGTCTGCCATGTTAACAAAAAAGTCTCCTTCTCAATCCATGCACGTGAAGGTGGTGGCCACTGTGTTTCTTGGTGGAGCCAATTTGGGGAGAGATGAACCAGCAAATCTGCTCCTCTCTAATTTCTAAATAGAAGGTAACTTAGAATCCATTGATAAATAAAATATATCCTATGCACACTGAGCAAGTAGGCCTACTGAAAAAATCATACACATGAAGTCTGATGTAGAAAATATTTATCAAAACCTCTCTTCCCATGCTTTAAACAATAATACCCTCAATAAATGAAGGAACCATTTTCACAAAGATTTTATATATGGTTCCTTATTTTTCTACCATCTTCTCAGTTTCACTGGGTCTATAAAGCACTGTCATTATCTTTTCCACTCTTTTTTGAAATACTGCCCTCAAGATATCTTGAAATTTATCCCTGAAATGCGCTGCCTATAACACAGATATCTTTTGTATCTCTTTGATAGTGTTGAGTCACTTTTCTCAACATTATCTTCTCAAGAATTACTGATATTTTATCATAAAATACAATAGAACTGAGGTTGTGATAGTTTTAGTTTTATGATGACTGAAAAAAATCACTATAAAACACTAGCAGTACTGTTTCATTTTACATCTCTTTAGTGTCTTCCCTCCTGTTTTATACATACACCCCCCCCCCCAAGATCATCTGTCTTTGTTTAATTACATGCCAAATCCTCCATTATTTTGGTTGTCTGGGGAAGAAACACTGTTCATAATTTCTGTAACTTTCCTCCTGATTTTTTAAATGTCTTTACTTGGCAAGAACTGTTTGTGATTAAAGTGATTTCTGGATTTTTTCAGCCACCTTGTTGTGGTGCCTTTTTTTACTGGTTCAGTTTCTTTTAGAAAGAGGCCTTTGAGCAGCCTAGTGGAGAGATGGCTAACCTTGGATTTAACAAGACCTAAGTTTGAACCTTTCTTCATAGACTTAGCAAGGTAACACTGGATCAATCATGTATTGTCTGCTTCAGTTTTCTTATATATAAAAAGGAGATAATAGTAGTATCTACTTCCAAGGGTTGTTGTGAAGATCCAGTAATATATGCAAAATGCTCTATAAACCTTAAAATGCAATATAAATGCTAGCTATTATGTTATGTTTTCTCCATTTTATTAGTGATAGTTATTAAAGTAGATTGGCTTGGAACTGAGAGCCATCTCAAAGACATTCACAAAATAGTGAGAAAATAGGGAAAAGAATGTTCTGATCAGTAGCAAGAGTACAGGCAAAGTCAAAGTAAAAGAAAATGTACTAGTGTTTAGAGAATACAAATAAGAAAGTTGTTTATCTGAATTTTATCAGGGTTTGTGGATAGTAAAATAGGAAGGACCCCACAAACTTCTCTGTCAGAAATGGGACCTGAACAAAGGTACACCTTCTAGGAGCAGCTCTCTATCTACTTTGCCAAGGATGGCTGACTTCTGAAAATGCTATGTGCAGATAAAATTTGTCTAACTCACAAAAATGAAATGCAAAAAGAAACTTTGGCTGCTGTGGGATCAAATGAGAGAAAAATCACTCATGGATAGAGAGAAAACTTTAGGAAAACTTTCACAAAGAAGGAACTTTTTGGACATGACTTTCCAAAAAGGATACCATATGTCTATACCATGTCAATACCACTAGCATGTTGATATTAGAATCAGCAGAGTCTCAGCTTTGGGTCTTTCCTCCAGAATTTAACAACCTGAATATAAGAAAATAATATGGCCCCTCTAAACTTTAGTTGCTTTAATTATAGGATGATGATAATTATATCAAATGCAGATAATTATACCTGTAGGCCCTCCCTCTGAGGGATGATCTTAAGATGAAACATATAAAAAGCTCTGCAAATATTGAATGAATAAATGGAGGAAAATGTTGAGTAAAACCAAATCAAAGAGTGCCCTGCCCCAGATTGAAGAACCCAGGCGTGGTCTCAAAGAAGTAATGCTGGGTTCTGATGGAGGGAATGATATGTTGAAAGTGACATATTAAAATTAGTTTGACAACAGGAGGGACTGAAGAGGAGTAAGACTAGAAACAACAAAGAGAGGTCCCCTGTAGTATTTATTTGGAGACTAGAGAAGATATTTGCAAATTCACATTTGCACAGATCGTGACATTAAAAATGAAAATAGAGGGACTAAATACCCATCTCAAATTTTGTAGCTAAAAAAATAGGTTTAATTATATTTTAATAATAGTAAACTTTCTATCCTCTGGGATCTTCTTAAACATTTTAATTTCCCCCAGAACTTCAGTAGGTCACCTTCAAAAACTAATGAATTCAATTGTCGCAGTGAACTCCACCACAGGAACAAACACTCTACTCAAAGATAACAGTTTGTGACTTTCCTCACATAGCATATACTTAAGATTTACCAAATTATAAAACCAACATCAACTTCAGCAACATAATGAGAACAACTTTAAAATGTGTTTCTTTTGTCTTTATATTCAGGTTCTAGGCCACCAGAGCCAAGAATATCATCTTTGTTTTTGCTTCATTTCAGTGTTCTTTTTTTTTTTTTTTTTTTTTTTTTTTTTTTTTTTTAAGATCCAGTTTCTGAGCCAAAAGTTTCTCATTCTTTTTTTTTGCTCCCAACACCCTCAGTCTTATTGCCTTACTTTTAAAGTGCTTCCTACAAAAGTACATTTTTTCTGGCTACAGTTTTACTTTTTTTTTTGGCATGAACACTATTTAGAATCCATTATTCTAAATGAACCGGCAAAGAAAGTATTGTCCAACTCAACTTACATAATCCTGAATTTATTATTTATAAATTTGAAAACTTACTCAAAATGCTTGACAAATATGGGATTATCTTTTAAAAAGATCATAAGAAAGATACCTGAGCAAATAGTCATGATTGTATGCAGCTATCCATCATCATGTCAAAATAGCAAGACAGACAAAATATAGTAGAAATTACAACAAACTGAGTGGAAAGGAAAGAAATACTTATTAAGGAAACTCCACTAGAAAACCAAAAAATATATTAAACAAATGAGCAAACAAATACAGATTTGCAATGAAGTACTATAAAGGGGGAAATAGATGCAAAGAGGGGCAGCTAGGTGGAGCAGTGGATAGAGCACCAGCCCTGAAGTCAGGAGGACCTGAGTTCAAATGTAGTCTCAGACACTAAACACTTCCTAGCTGTGTGACCCTGGGCAAGTCACTTAACCCCAATTGCCTTAGCAAGAAAACAAACAAATAAACAAAAATAGATGCAAAGAAGCAATTTCCAGGAAATGGCACTAATACTGACATAACTAGAACTGGATCTACAGAAATTACATTAGAACAAATACAAGAAGCCCCAAGTTGTTTAAGAAATTAGATTAAAAAAAATAAAAGAGAAGGGTCAAAATTAGAGTATCATTTTTTAAAAATGGAACTGATGAATTAGAACAACGGGTACAGAATTTAAATAAAGTGGTAAGATGTGTAAGAAGCAATGAAAAAAAAGTTAGATGATAAAAAGCATCAGAGAAAAGTCAAAACAGAGCCATTTAAGATCACTAGGAACCTACAGCAAAACAATTTAAAGACAGAATATGTTAAAGCAATCTGAGAATTTTTCAACTTCCAAGAAAACATTATAGACAAAATCCATCGATATCACCATCCAGGTCATTATAAAAGAAAATTATTTGGAGACACACTGAAAATAGACAACTGAATATTAATTGATAGGAGCCACAAGATTCTGGCAGAAAAGAGCACAAAATTAACTTCATAGGGAAATAGAGTAATCAAATTTAATAGCTTCAACATAAAAAAACAAAAACTTTCTATTGTTTTTCTCACATATCAATGAAAAGCAGTCCAAATTGTACAATACCCTCCAGATTGAGTTCTATTATCAATCACATTACCAAAAGGATAATTTGTAGAATTAGAGAAAGCAATAGGAAAATTTACATGAAAGAAGAAAAAGTCAAATATTAAGAAAGTTACAGGTTTGGAGTTTATTTCAAATTTATTTATTTATTTTATTTAAAAGGATTTGTTTTCTTTCTTTCCTACATTCTCAGTGCATCCTTATTGAATATAAAAGGAAGTAAAAACAGAACCCTTTTAATAAGCATGCATAACCAAACACAATAAATTCTCATACTGGTTAAGGCCAAAAATATATGTCTCATTTTTCATCTCAAGACCATTACCTCTCAGGCAGAGTATACACAGCTTCATCATCTGTCTTCTGAGAATAGCACTTGCTTATTGCATTGATCAAACTTCTTAAGTACTTTAAAGTCATTTATCTTTACATATTGTCATATAATATTGTATACAATTTATTGTATAAATAGATGGTTGTGCCCACTTCAGTCAACATCATTTCACATCAGTTTTTTTCTGAAATCATCATTTCTCTCATTTCATACAGCATAACAGTATTCTGTTTATTTTTTATATGATTTTATACGATAATCAATTCAGCTATTTGCCAAATGATATGCACTTTTCCCAATTTATGGAAACTATGAAACATTAGAATAAAATCTAAAATCACTAGATCTTAAATTAAAGTATAAAGTAGAAATTCTTAATACTACATAGTACTAATAAAAATTTTTTAGCAGAATAAGACTATCTAGGCAAGATCTAGAAGCAATGTATTTGATAAATCCAAGAACATAAATTAAATTATTGAAGCAATAAGTATTTGATAAGAACTGCCTGAAAATATGAATGCAGCTTAGCAGAAGATAACTTTAGACTAGCATCTAATCTCATAGTCCATAATAAATTCCAAATGAATAAACACTTTAAAAATAAAAGCTACATCATTAAAAATTAGAAATAACAGAGTATTTCTTTCATAGCTATTCATAGGAAGAATGCTTATAACCAGATATTCATAGCCAAAGAAAATTACAAAAGACAAAATAACTCATCTCCATTATGTAAAATTGAGAAGGTTTTGTAGGAAAAATAAAAATAAAAGAGGCTGTATGACAAGATAGATGGGAAGCTGGCTTCAATTTCAGGGAGAATTTGATTACTGTCATGACTGACACAAAGCGGTTATGTGAATCTGGGCAAGTTGCTCAGCCTCTCAATGCCTCCAGCAACTGTCTAAGAATATAAGTTGCACACCAGTTACATTTCTGTATTTATAGAGAGAGTTTGTTCCTTAGGAGTTCTCTATAAGAGTGAAATCAAAAGATAAGTCTAAAAGAGCAAAATCAGTGGATCCAGAATCAGAAGAAAAAAAAAAGTTGAGTGAGAAAAAAAATAAATGTTTGCATTAAATAACTCTGTAAAACATTGAATATTCAAAATCTGAAAAGAACTGGTACAAATACTTAAGAATAAGAGTAATTCCTTAGACAATTTACTCATATCATAGGAAAAGTACAAATTATTAAAATGAAATATATACTTATAGGCACATGAAAAACTATTCCAATCACTCAACAGTAAAATGATAAAACTATTCAAATCTCTCAATAATAAAAATAATAAAGAAAATTAAAGCAATTCTTGAGTATCACTTATCAACCTATTATTATTAGTATTATTTTTAATAGAGAGGGTCAAAACTGAAGGGATCATGGAATTAGAAGCACATAAGATTTTTTTGGTTGATGGTGCTGCACACTGAATTAATTCTTCTGGGAAATAGTTTGGGATTATAAGAAAAAAAAAACACTAAAACATCCCTACTCATAATTCCAGCAATCTCGATACTTTTTTTTTTAAACATTCTAAAGAGGTCAATGAGAGAAAAAAAGTCCAATTTGTGCCAAAATATACATCGCAACACTAAAATTTCATGTCTTTTGTTTTCACATGAGCATCAGCCTCCCTGCTCATCTCCCCAGAATGACATTCCTTCATAAGTGAAAATAAAAAAGCAAGAAGTTCTGTAAATCTAACCAACAGTGCAGTTAAGTCTGACAGGATGCACAATTTTTGACACCCATAATCTTTCTCACTCCCTTGTAAAGAACTTAGGAAGATAATTTCCTTATCTTGTCTTCTCAGCTAAAGGTGGTCATCCTAGAACTTTCAGTTTTGTGGTTCTTCTTTCTGTTTACATTGTTTTAGTGATTCTGCTTTTTTCTTTGCATCAGTGGGTCTGTCTTCCCATTTTTCTCTGAATTGTTCTACATTGGTCCTTTCTTAGACTGCTATTGTACTTCATTACATTTGTGGATATATTTTTAAGCTAACCACTAATCAATAAAAATCTATTTTGATTTAAATTATTTGCTTCTAACAAATAGTGCTAGTATGAACCCTTCAATGTATCTGGGCTTATTCTTTCTGTCTCTGATCTTCTTGAAGTATATACCCATCAGTGAAATCTTTGGGTCAAAAGGTATGGATACCTTATTTATCAAATATGATATTAATATCAGGTTACATATTAATATATTAATGTATATTATATATACTCACATTTTTGTATACATAATGTATAATAATTAATATATTGTATTATATAACACAGTAGTATTGTATATTCATATGTAATGTTATAAAATATGTATTAATATATAATATAAAATGTTAATTATTAGAAGTCACTGTCTCACCTAATTGCAAATTCTTTTCCAGAATGATTAATCCAATTCAGTTTCACCTGTGTATTACAACAATATCTTTTAGGTAGTACTCACTATGTACCATACACTATGTTAAACCCTTTACAATTATCTTTCTAAAACAACCTCAGCACTATTCCCATATTTTAATTTGAATTTTTTGCTTTTGAAAATCAGCAGAAATGTTTTAATCAGAAAAATCTGTAAACAAATACAAGTATTGCAAAATGGCTGAACAAATGTTAGTGATAAGTGAGGAGGTGAGACATGGTGGATAGAGGGTCAGCATAGTTGTTAAGCCGGGATGACACAGGATCATGAGGACCCTTCCTCTGCCTCATTTTGTCTCTGTGACCATGGGCAAATCCCATAATCTCTTCACCCTGATGATATCATAGGTCTAAATTTAAGAATGAAGAGAAACAATAACAACACACATTTGCGCCAACAGTGTATTTAGTATATCAATATTTAATTATACTAAATATTGATATTTAGTATTTTAATATTATATTATATTAATATTTAGTATATTAATAATTAAAGGAAATTTTAATCATTTAAATTTTAAGTTACTTCATTTGATTAATTTAATTACTTCATTTGAGCCTTAGCAAATTCTTGTGAAGTCGTTACTACAGGCATTATTTCCCCCATTTTACAGATGGGGAAATTAAGGTTCAGAGAGAGTAAACAATGTGTTTGTGGTCTCTTAGCTAAAAAGTATTGGATAAGGAATTTATCCCTGTCTTCTACACTATAATTCTAGCATTCTAAGCACTAGGGAATATTACTTCTCCATAAGGATATGGAGAAAATGAAGTATTCAGAGAAAAATGGGAAAAACGATCAACTGAGGCACAATAAAGGAATCACAATGACTGGCTGGTTCCAAATGACTATGGGTGAAGTATGCACTCTTTAGGTTAACAAATAAACTACAAGAAGTGGAAAACTATAGCATGCACTGCATTAGGTGATTTGATTAAACGTTTTTCCCCATACAAGGGCAGGAGAAGGGATATAGTTAACCCAACTAACCCATATGTCATCAGTGAAAAAACCCCAACAAAAGCAAATAATCCAATATTGCTCTTGTCCACATTCTCCTAATGCTTTTTAAACACCAACTTAATGGCTTATGCCTTGTAAGAAAAATGATGTAGAGTCAAAGGCTTTCTTTCCCAGAGTTCAACTTTCAGGCCTACCTCTTGGGTTTTTCATGGTCCTCTCCTTTCTTCTGGCAGTTTTCTCCTGCGATTGAGAGAATCATAAAAATGGGGAGAAGAGGAGGGCAGGAATTGGGCTGCCCTAGATGAGGTGAGATTCTAGGATTTCGAATCCATTACTTCTTCCTCTCTAGTCTGTAGCACCTTCTGCCCTCACCAGGATTCAAAGGCTAAGCACAACTCAGATGAGTCAAGCACTATTCGTTAGGGCATGGAGTCAGCCTTGGGGTGCTGGGAAGTGTGTGTGGGGGCTGCCGGGAAGCGTTGGGGGAGGCCTCTGGGAGGCGTGGGTGGGCTGCTTCTTCCCTGCAAGGGCTGTCTTCTATTCCCTCCATTTGGGTTGAGGTGTGGAGACAGGAAGTGGCTATTTCGGGGCTAATTAGACTTAGAAACGTTCCTCCTTGCCGGCTCTCGGGCCACCTGAGTGTCCGCCTTCTCTCTGAGGCTTCGGAGCGGCTGCGGCGGGAGCGGCGGGCCTGCTGCTCCTTGGCCTACTTAGCCCGACTCCCGATTCCCTCCCCAACTTTCTCGGGGCTATTTGGAGCTGCTTGGCTGGCTCCGCCGCGACAGCTCCTCTTCTGTTCCCCCTCTGGCTTGTTAAAGGCGATGTTCTCCTCACTCTTCCTTCCGAGGAAAGCTGGCGGGCTCTTCTGAAAAGCGAGGTCCCAGTGGGTTAAGCAGAGACGGTCCCGCTCCCAATGGCAGCCGGACAAAGGGCAAGGGATCCGGACACACAGCGGCCGGCCCCTAGTGCGCTCGGGACAACTGAGGCAAAACCGCCCAGGAAATGCGCAGGAGGGCTGGGGGGGAGGGGGGGCGGCCCGACCTCCAAGACCTCAGGGAGCGGCGACCCCCGAGCTGAGCGCCGGAGGACAAAGGGCAGGAGAGCTCCCAAGGAATCTGGACCGGGGAGGACCATGGACAGCGAAGCGCTGGCCTGGGACACAGGGCGGGGAAAGGAGTCCTCCCAAAGAGATCTATCTGTACTAGCGCGCTGAAGGCTTGTAAAGTCTGGGCGATTGGCCTATAAGCACGCATGAAGCACTTGCTGTGTGCTAGGTACTGGAGAAGGAAGGAGGGAGAGAGGGAGAGGGGAGAAAAAGCAAGAAAGAGAGAAAGAAGAAAGGAAGGAAGGAAAGAAGGAAGGAAGGAAGGAAGGAAGGAAGGAAGGAAGGAAGGAAGGAAGGAAGGAAGGAAGGAAGGAAGGAAGGAAGGAAGGAAGGAAGGAAGGAAGGAAGGAAGGAAGGAAGGAAGGAAGGAAGGAAGGAAGGAAAGAAGGAAGGAAGGAAGGAAGGAAAAGAAAGAAAGGAGAGAAAGAAAGAGAAAAGAAGGGAGAAATAAAGAGAAAGAAGGAAGAAGAGAAAGAGAAAGGAAGGAAAATAAAAAGAAGGAAGGAAAGAAGGAAGGAAGGAAGGAAGAAATAGAGAAAAAAAGAAAGATAGAAAGGAGAGAGAAAGAAAGAGAAAAGAAGGAAGAAAGAAAGAGAGAAAAGAAGGAAGAAAGAAAAAGAGAAAGGAAGGAAATTGAAGAAAGAAAGAGAGAGAAAAAAGAAAGGAAGAAAGAAGGAAAGGGAAAGAAAGAAGGGAGAGAGAGCAAGAAAGAAAAAAAGGAAGGAAGGAAGAAGGAAAGAAAGAAAGAAAGAAAGAAAGAAAGAAAGAAAGAAAGAAAGAAAGAAAGAAAGAAAGAAAGAGAAAGAAAGAGAAAAAGAAAGAAAGAAAGAAAGAGAAAAAGAAAGAAAGGAAGGAAGGAAGGAAGGAAGGAAGGAAGGAAGGAAGGAAGGAAGGAAGGAAGAAAGGAAGGAAGGAAGGAAGGAAGGAAGGAAGGAAGAAAGAAGAAGAATGAAAGAAAGAAAGAAATTAAAAACATTCCAGGAAAGCAAGCCAACCCCATAAAAAAATAAGAGATAGTTCAAAAAACCAAAGTCACTGGACTGCAGCAGGCACAGAGGGGAGCAAAACCTAAGAAGAGTGAACAGATAGGAAAGGGACAAGTTGTGAAAAGCTTTAAAAGCCCATGGGGAGGCTTTTACCCCTGGAGATATTTTACCTTGGAGATAATAGGAAACCATTGGAATTTATTGAGTAGAAGGGGTGATACTGTCAGGATTGCTCTTTAAAATCACTTAATAGCTGAATGGATAGATTGAAGCAGGAAGCAATTGGAAGGACTATTGTAATCATCCAGACCTTAAGTGATGAGGGTCCCAGTGACTTTTTGAGTGGAGATAGAGGCACATGTAAGAGATTTGTGGTAAAAATGATAAGATTAAGTAAAAGATTGGGTATCTAGGTTGAATGTCAGTGAAAAATCAAGGATGAATCCAGCTTTGGACACTTGATATTCACTAGCTTTGCAACACTGGGCATGATATTAAAACCAGCTGCCTCACCAAAACAAAGAAATCGAAGATGATGTTAAAGTTGTGAACCCAAGTTACTGGAAAATGGTGATGGTACCTCTGGTTGCATTAGGGAAATTCAGAAGAGGAGAGAGTTTGGGGAGAAAAATAATGATGTCTATTTTGGACAAATTGAGGTTGAAATGACTATAGGGAATCCCATCCAGTTGGAAATGTCTAAAAGACAACTGATAATATATCATAGGAAGTCAAGAGAGAATTTAAGACTGGATAAATTGATTTGTGAATCATCTGACTTGATTGAAACCTTTTTTTCTGTTGGCAATTTTTCACAACCTCCACATTCAGTCATACAACCCTATTTGGAGCCTCAACCCACAGTTTAAAAAGCTTTGCTGAAAGCACTATCTAAATATCAGATATTATTATGTATGTGTCAAATTTAGTTTGCCAGTTTATATGGGTCCTGTATAACATCTATTAAGTTCTTTTAAAACTAAAATGTAGTGTCACATGAAAAAAGGTAATTGAACTCATTGGAGCTAATGAGATCACCAAGTAAAATAGTTTAGAAAGAGAAAAGGCCCTAAAATAGACCCAGAAGAAACATCTATGGGGCTGCTGGGTAGCAGAGTGGGTAATGTACCAGGCCTTAGCTTACTTAGTCTAAGTTGTTTGACCCTAGGCAAGCACTGTACCTGTTTACCTCAGTTTACTCATCTGTAAAAATGGGATCATAATAGCATCTACATCCTGGTATTGTTGTGAAGATCCAGTGAGAGCAGAATTGGAAAGTGCTGAGAATCTTGTCCGACACATAGTAAGCACCATGTAAATGTTTATTGGTAGTATTTAAGGTTAGTATGTATAACTTAGAGGAAAATCCAGCAAAATAAACTGAGAGGTGGTCAAGCTAGTAGGAAAAAAACCAAGAGAAGAAAATCACGAAAACCTGGAGAGAAGACAAGATGGAGAAGCAGATGATTGACAGGGTCAGAGGCTGCTGAGAGTCTGGAAGGATGAAGGATCTCAGATTTGTTCAATATGGGATCACTATGAGCTATGGAGATGGAAGTTTCTGTTTAATAATGAAGCTGGAAACCACAAGGCAGAGTTTGGAAGTGAGTGAGAGGAGAGAAAATGGCAACGAGTGAGCTGCTATCCTAGGAGTTCAGTCATGAAGGAGAATACTGACTAGCAGGGACAGACAGATCAGCTAAAGGATGGGGGACTTGGGCTTTCCTGAAGACTACATGGACTCAGCCGAGACAGGGAAGCTAAAGCTAATGAGAAGTGTAATGGAAAGGACAAAGGAGGGAAATGGAATAGAATCATATGTATGTACAGAGGTTTACACTTAAGGAAATAGGGAGCTACTGAGAGTTTTTTGGACACAGAAATGATACCGAAAGACTTGTTAATTGGCTATCATAGCTAGAAGATGTATTTTGTCCCATTAGCACTGGGAAATAACTGAATAATGTTTAATAGAGAGGTAGTGTGATCAGAGTAGTGCATAAAGGAAACTACTAAGAGAGGAGTGTGGAAAGAATATAGGTAAAAAAAAAGTTCCATTTGGGGTGATTAAATTGTCCAGGGCACAAAGCAGAGGGTTTACTGAACTAGGGTAGTGAGTAGAGAAGGGAACAAACTTTAACAAAAACCTCTCTCCAAGGCCTTTAGAACCTCTGACAAATCTACTGGCTATTTCCTCCTGTCCTCGTCCTCTGATCATCTCAGGCATTTATAGCGTGGGATGCTGCCCCTTTTTTTGATATCATGGACCATTCTACTCCTTCTCTGTCTGCTTTTAACTTCCCTGACATTGCACTCACTCTATTCTGGCTGCTCTACCTGTCTTTCTCACTGGCTCTTCACTTATCTTTCTGTCTAATCTGGTGGTACATTATATGGTGTTTTCTAGGTCCTCTTGTATCTTTTCTCTCACACCTTGATCCCATGCAGCAATTATCATATTTATGTAGAGCATCACTCCTGAATCAATACTTCTAACGCCCATCCTTACCTTAGAGCTATGATCCTGTATTTTCAATTATTTTCTGGATGACTCCATCTATATATCCCATTAGTACCTCAAAATGAACTAAAATTAAAATGGGAAAAAATCCTTCTTCCCTCAAAAAATCTTTATTTCAATTGATAATATTGTCAGATACATTTATTCTTCCAAAAACGGGGTCTAAAATGATGGAAAACATTCTCTCCTAGACTTAGTGATAGAGTAGTAAATGAAATCTGGCATAATCTGACATGCATCTTATTTATTTCCTCATAGGGGTCTATCAGTTTTAGTAAAAGAAATATTAATTTAATTCTACCTTCTTATGACTCAGTTTCCCTTAAATATTTACTCAAAGAATCTTTCATTTCTTGGGAAATTCTTTTTCTAATCCTTAATTCAATTTCTTTTTTTTTGTAATTGTTTTGTGATATCCTAGATAATTTCAATAACTGTTCTTGTTTCTCTTTTCTGTGTTCTTCTAGTTTCAGAGTGCTTGAATGACAAAACCATTTGTCTTTTGGGCAGGAATTAGTCACATGCTTATGTTTGGTTAAAGGTAAATTTATTTTTTCATTGATGACTTGCAGTTTATATGTTAAAGTGTGTTATGGACTATTTTGATTTTAAGATTACCATATTCCAATCTTTTCGTTAATGTCTTATAGAGGTGGAGAAATCCTGTGATATGTTAGAAGGCCTTTCTCTTGAATTCTTAGAGAATATGATGTTTAGCAATTTGGGGATTTTACAATATAGGTCACGTAATTTATTTGTCAAAGAATTATGGATTCTATCTCTTTTCAAAACTTCTGCATAGATTTTCTATAATATTCCTGAAGTATGGTATTCAAGATTGCAAAGATTTTATGCTATCCTATTTAAATTGTCTCTGCATAACCTGGATTCAAGGTCGGTTGTATGGACATGTTGGAATTCAGGTCTTCTTTCAAAGATGTTTTGTTTTGTGCTTCTATTTTTCAGAGTTTCAACTATCCAAGAGTCTTTATCATGAATTCAAATTGCCTACTCTCTTATCCTTTTGCTTATTTATGGCCTAATTTTTGTTCTTCTATCTTCTTTAGAAGTTAAATTTCTCTTTTTCAACTTCTCTAGAGTTTTTGCTGTTTACTTTACGATTCTGGGAACTTTTCAGAATTTGTTTGCTCTTTTTCTCTGGGGATGTTTTGTTCTCTTCCCTTTAAAGTTCACTGCATATCCATTGAGGCACCTGGATGGGTCAGGACCCTAGAGTCAGGAAGAACTTAACTAGCTGTGTGCAAGTCTTTAAGGACAATGTCCACAGGGTCATGAGTCATAAATGACTGAACAATAGCCACATAGTCATGGTCTTGTCTTATTTAGAAATTCTTTTTTTTTGTTTGTTTTTTTTGCTTCTATTTTATGAACTTCACTGTTGAGTTCTCTGTTTGGGAGCTGGAATTATTCTCTGCCCATTTCCCTCAGTTTTTTGGTTTTTAGCTATTTCTTCTATTCCTAGTATTTTCCCCTGACATTCCTCCTGTCTGGCTTGGTTTCCCTTGCACTGCTGTGTGTACATTTTTCCTCTGTACACCCTTAGGTCAGAGGGCCCGAAAATCCCTGAATAGATGTAAATTCCTCTAGGAGTAGAATTCCTGAACCTCCCTTTCCAAGTTCTTTTCTATGAAGCTGGCTCTGCAAAGCCACATACATCTCCATCCCATGGTGCACTGGGCAAGATCAAGCTTTTCCCGGATTCCCATTCTGCAGAGTTTTCAAATTGGATCATTGCCAGAAAGGAATTTGGCATAAATCAAGCACAGCTAGAGCATCAAACACACACTTTTCAGGCTGTTTGCCCTAGCTGTGCCAGTGTGCAGGTGGGTTATACCTTCAGAGGGGAGCTCGAAGTAATTCTATCCTCCACTATTGTTTTAGAAGCTTCACCTTGTACAAGTGAACAGATTTTCCAGCTTTTCTTTTCGTTTCAGATTTGATAACTACAGCTTGGATGACATTCTTGAGTATTTTGAGGAAATTGTGGTAGGTAAGGGAGCTACACTAAAACACCACTCTGTTCCAACATTGTGGCCTTATACCTGCTGAGGGCCTAGCCATCCTTGTAGAACCAGGCTCATCGGGGAGGGGTCAGCTTCAAGTTTGCTACCCCTCCTTGCGGCAATCTCTATCATAGAACTTAGCTCTAGTTCTTGGTTTGGGGCCTTCTTGCAACCACTGGCTTGAATCCTTCTTTCTTGTGCATTGGGATGAAGTGGAAAGAACAATAAGAACAGCATCATTCCAGCCCAGTTGGAGTATCCTGTCTTCTCACTCTGCATTTTCCATTTCCCATACCTTTGATTCATTAGAATATAGGATTCTTTAGCCCGGAAACTATTATGCCTTTATGTTTGCATCTCCAGTGCTCTGTACAGGGTCTGGTATGTTTAAAGTGCCTGATAAATCCTTGCTTCTTGATTGTTCACACTATCCCTCATTCTTAGAACAGGTATCTCTCACTGCCATCTCTTCTAACTCCTATCTCTTCCTTTAAAGTCCAATTCAGATGCTACTTCTTCCATTATGTCTTCCTTCCCTCTTTCCCTGAGGGAAAAATAACCTCTCTTCTTAAATTTATCATAACACTTTCCCTGGGACTAGCCTTAGTACTGATCTCCCTATTCCACATATCATCCTTATAGTGTTTATGAACTAGTTGCATGTACATGTCCTTTCCCCCATTAGACTGTAATTTCTTGAAATTAAGGCCTTTTTCTTATCTGTCTATTAATGTTACTAAAAATAGTAAGTATGATAAAGGCTCCCATTTATATAGGCTCTATAGATTTACAATGTGTTTCTCTCTCAACAACTCTGCAATATCAATAATTTCAGCATTATTATCATGCATTTTGGAGACAAGGGATCTAAGGCTCAAGTTGTTGTTAAATACATGTTTTTGAACTGAATTCTGAACCTCTGTGCTTTTACTAATAGCATTCTTCTTATTTGGAAAGCTCCTTTTCCTGTCCTTATTTGTTACCCTCATCTCAAATTCTACTTTCTAAACAAAGGCCTTCCTAATTAACCCCAGCAACTTATTCCTTCTATCTATCTGAAGTCCTTTGGATTTTTAGCTATACTTTCTGCTGCTTATTTGATATTTATAATATACTAATTTTTATTTCTCTTTATTTTTTTTTCTCTCTCTCTTTCACATGTATATAGACGTATCTTATGTATATATATATATGTGTGTAAATTATATATTTATATATGATATGTTAAATATATGATACATTATATATAATACATTCAGCATAAATATGCATACATAAATTAGAGCATGATATTTTCAAGAATGAAATGATTTCTTTGATCTTTTTGTACCTTAAAGTTCTATGAGCAGTATTTTTTATTGTGATGAGTCATTTTTTTAAAAAGGACTATATTCTCCTTAAGTGGCAGACTTTGGATCAGCACTCTTCGCTTAATATTTAATAAATACTTAGTTTGATTGAAAGATGAATAATGCAGCTTCCAATTTACTTCTTTTAGTTATGTTTTATTAGGATCAAGAATCAAAAGAAATGGAGAGATTAACTGTTATTGTCCCTAAAATATTTTCTTATTTTCTCTATTTTCCTCAGAAATACAGACTATTTAATTTATCTGCTACTAGTCCTCTTCTTTTTCTGATCACTCAATAAATGAATTATTATGTAATTGAAACTTCTTCTACCTCAGTCTTAATACTTGAAATTGAGGATGTTGCTTGAAGTTG
Source organism: Sminthopsis crassicaudata (assembly GCF_048593235.1). Taxonomy (NCBI): domain Eukaryota; kingdom Metazoa; phylum Chordata; class Mammalia; order Dasyuromorphia; family Dasyuridae; genus Sminthopsis; species Sminthopsis crassicaudata. The sequence continues at coordinate 13,499,049 of NC_133622.1, forward strand.
AAATCAATGAACAAATATTTAAATTTGCTGATTTTCTCTTAATTTTAGAGCCATGCATGAATAAGAATAACTATTTTCAATTGATATTCTGGTGAAATAAACCATTAGTATCACTTGTATTGGGAAAGAAATTATCATTAAATATTTTTATCCAGGGAACATTGGTTTATGTTTGAAAGAAACTGATGGTTCCAAAAGCTAGAAGGGTCAGAGTTAATAAAAAAACCCATGAATTCAAATAGTGATGAGTTACAAATATGCTAAAACTCATGTAACTGTATTTCTTCTGCTTCATGTAACTATAATTCTTCTGACATCAAACATGCTTAGTTTAGAAAAATTAATAAATGGATCATGTTGATATTCAAGCAAAAATATTTGAAGGCAATTTCATTCATAAAATAAATGGAATTAGCTGACTTCTATTAATTCAAAGAACACCAAAAATGTACATTTATGATATTTGGGATCTAATATAAAAAGATTAAAATTAAACATCTGAAATCCATTATAGTATTCTCTTAAAGAAAAATAAAAGCAGTAGTGATCATATTGTTTATATTCACACACCAGCATCGGAGACCTAAGTTGGAATCATACTTCAGGTAATAATTTGGAAGGCCCAAACATTTCCTAGCTTCATTTTTCTTTTACTTAAAATGTTTTTTTTTTTAAATTGCACCTGCCTCCCAGAATTTCTATGAGGTTCAAATAAGATAAAGCCTTTTGTAGACCTTCAAGCATTATATAAAAGTTAGCCATTCTTGTTGTAGTTCTTATACATGGCAGGTCCAATTGCATGATTTGGAAAATGATCATGTACATAAACATACTGATTATGATGTTGTTAGCCTTTGAGATGAAAAGAATGTCCTATTCATAGTAAATGGGGAAAGAATGATTAGAACACTATTAATAATACAAAAGAAAAATAATATTTGTTAACACATTTTTTACTCAAATATTTGCTGGCATAGTTCTACATCTTGATTTCTATCTCAGGTGAAAATGGTTTATCCAATAGCCTCAAAGAAACAAAAACATTGAGGAAAAGAAATAAATGAGTTATGAACCCCACTAACACAGGTTTCTAGGACTTGATCTCTCATTCCAAGTCAAAGTTCATAGAATTGGAATTCACCTTATCGATCATCCAAGCCAACTTTTTCACTGTTCTATAATAATTTTAATACTATTTTTCAGAAAAGGAAATTGAAATGTACAAAGGAAAAATGACTAAGTAGAGATGATAAAAATATAAAAAGAACCATTTATTCATTCATTTATTCATTAAACATTTGTTGAATATCCCCTGTGGGTGAGATGTTATTAGGAATACAAATTCTTAGGTGATCCTCTTATCTAAAAAAAAAAGCTTTCCATCTCATTCAAGAGACAAGGCATGAGTACATAAAAAGCTAAAGCCAAATCAGAATTAAAGAATAGCACAGAAGTAGGAGAATTATCAAAAGGTGATGCAAAGTCAATTGCCAAATAGGTTAAAAAATTAATGCTAGGGAAAAAAAGGAATAGTTCTGATAGTTTGGAGGAAGGCAATGAAGTCAAGTGAAATCTTTTTGCAAGATAAATAAATATATTTCAAAATAAACAATTTATGAAAGCCTGAAGGCAGAGAAAAATAATTGAAAAGAGATCGATGGTCCTGAAGAGTATAACTGAAGCAACGAGGTCCTGAGGTAAATTTTTTTCAGCCATCTTGTTGACCCTGGCTTAGAGAGGATTTAATGATTGTTAACTGAATTGTAACAACCCAGAACACTGGATTGGCTTTTTTTTTTTTTTTACCTCAACATTACTCCATCCTATAAACAGTTAGCAGATTCATGGATATTGACTGAAAAAAAAAATCACAACCAATTTCATTTCTTTTGCTAAATAGAGATGTTTTGCAATTTTAAAAAGTTGCCTTTAGAAAATATTCCAACTATTCTAATAGTATATTTAAAAAAAAAAAAACTATATATTTATCAAGCACATAGTAGACAGTGAGTTAGCTTTAGAGTCAGGAGACCAAGGTTTATGGTGGATTCTGATACAATCTGGCTGTGTGATCATAGGCAAGTCATTTGATCTTTCCATGGCATAGACATTATATAAGATTATGTACATGGAACAACAGTTGTAAATGGCTCTGGTAAAGTGAGTTGCTTAAACCATTGAAATCACAGATATAATCAAAGATATTTATCTATTCACACACACACACACACACACACACACACACACACACACACACACACACACACATATATATATATATATATATATATATATATATATATATATATATATAGAGAATATAGAGAAGCAAAATTAGCTTTTAGTTTCTAAATCTCCCAACCCACATTCTGATAAAGCACCTTAAGCTGACACTATGAAAATGCTATTTATACTTAGGAATATTTCTTGTTATAATTTTAGTATTGTTGTGTTCAGCAAACTAGTTATGCTAATCACGCTGATCTACATTGGTGATTTATAAAACCAGATATAATTTGCTGTGAAAATATGTGGGTGGCTGCTTCCTAGTTGGGGGAGAATGGCCAGAAGAAATATGTGGGGTGTACAGAAATAGACTTGTCTCCGTTTTCCTTTGTATCATTATGCATTAAAATGGAAGTTTTTATGGTATTTAAGGAGGTTAGTCTTTCTTTTCTTTTCCTTTTTTTTTTTTAACAAGGTAATTGGAGTTAAGTGACTTGTCTAGAGTCACATAACTTGTAATTGTTAAGTGTCTGAGGCCAAATTTGAACTGAGATCCTCCTGACTTCATGGCTGGGTCCTCTATCCATTGTGTCAAGGAAATTGGTCTTGATGGAATCATAAAATCACACTAAACAATATATTTTTTTCTGAAATTATTTATCCAAATTCCAATGTGTTAAAATCTCACTGATCTACTGGACTATGGAACATTGTCTAAACCCTCTCAAATAGGTGTGTAGTGGAAAGAACAAGGAATTTGGAGTCAGAAAGACCCTGAGTTCAAATCTTATCTCAGACAGTTTTCAGCTGTGTGGTGGCTGACGAGTCACATTCTCTCTGAGCCTCAATTTCCTTATTTATAAAAAGGGGGAAATAGTTGCATATAACTCCTATAGGTATCATAAGGTATTAAATAAAATATATGTGTAAAGGAACTTCCAAAACCTAAGCTGCTGTATAAATGCTAGCAATGAACCAATGTAATTTTTAAAAAATTTTTAAATTTAAAATTTAAAATTTTTAAAATTTTCCATGCCATGTGGGGTGAAGTTGTAGTTATAGTTAAATGCATACATAGAATTTGTCTTGGGCACATGATCTACAATGCAATGACAGGGAAATTACATGAGTTCCATTCTCAGTCACATCCCTCCCATATGAAAAATATCAGGTCCTTCAAGAAAATCTGGAAAACTTTGGCTGGTAGTGACTGATCACTGTCCTTTATCAAATATAAACATGTTTCACACGTTAGCATTCTATTAAGACTGAACTGTACCAGCTGGAAGTAAGTGGGTTTGAAGAGGTGACCTTTGGAATTTCTGGCCACATACACAAAGTATGGCACAAAAATATTGTCTCTACTTGCTGTGCATTTCTGAATGATACAAAGGCATTTGACTCAGTGGGATTGAGGGATTGTTAATGTATTGCATGTAAATGAAGACGTATATATCCATCATATATAAACATCCTAGTCAGTAATACTTGATAAGGACCTGAAGTAAAACCATTTATAAAACTATAAGATAAGTGCCGATTCCATTTGACAAGGTGACCCAAATTTGGTTTCTTTAAATATGTTGTTCTCATATTTTTATTTTTTTAAAAGAAGAATCAAGTCTCAGAATAAACAAATTTGGGGTTTCCCCCCAGAATTTAGGCCATTCTCCTGATAGTTTAGGTTAGATATACTGAAAAAAGTGAGCTACTCAAGTCATCTGACAATTAACAAAAGAAGATTTACTAAGTCTAGAGCAGGAGGATAGTCAATAAGGATTGGCACTGAGGACATCTCAAATTGAGTCTCTGAGAAGCTCTCTTGTTTGAGTTCAATATTATTTTCCACCCTTCAAGCATCAGAAGGGGTGCATGGACTTTCTCATTTTGTGCCAAGGTTATCAGGAAGTAATGTCAAAAGCCTCTGAACCAACCAAGTGTCTACTACAGTCTCATTTTTAAAAAAAATTATATTTCTAGTTTCTTTTAAAAATATTTTATTTTAACTTATGCAGTAAAACAAGAATTTCCATTTCATAGTATAAAAAAGGCGATTGCACATGAAAGTGCAAATCTACTATGTTCAAGTTGCTATTCATTTAAAATATACAACAAAATGGTCACGCAAATTTCTTTTTTTCTTCCCTTCTCCCCCACTGTAGAGATGGCCACCATTAAATTTAAATAGGTATATATATATATATATATAATATATATATATATATATATTATATATATATATGCTTTATATATATAATATATATACACATATTTTATATATATAGTATATATATATGTATTTGTAAAATTATTTCATATATACTTCTATTTATCACTTCTTTCTTTAAATTCATGTCTTTTGTTATTAACATGGGTATTTATAATAGTCAAAACAACATTCATTCACAATCATCCTTAAAGCAATATTGCTATAACTGCATACAATATTCTCTTGGTTCTGCTCATTTTGTTCCTTATTATTTCACACAATTCTTCCCATGATTTTTAAAGGAAAAGCTAACATAACTTTATGGGGGCAAGGGCTAGGATATTGCTCCCAATAGATCTGAATAAATCAAAGTATATTCAAAAATAACAGTTCCCCAAGGCATAACACCAAGAAACAGTTTTGCAATGGAGGAATTGGAATATTTTCTTTAATTATCAAGTTTATCAGAAAAATAGGGCATAGAGTAGACCATTAAATTCAACATACCTTGCAGTTAACATCAGCTCACAATGTCCAATGAAGCTAAGATAATTACGAAAATCAAGACTTTGTACTTTTTATGAAGAAAAGTCAAGAATATACTATGTGGGTGGAATCAATATGTTGGAGTGAGAAAAAGCATTTTTCCTAGTTTACCCAATATATATCTTCCACAACAACATAGAAAATGTATCATGTCAAATTCTGATGAGAAAAACCAAGAAAGTCACAGTTGTTTCCTGTCCAGGACAGCTCAGGGAAACAACAGGTTTACAGCAAGTAGGACAAGAGCTCAGGGACCCCAATCTTTACCCCAGCCTTCACTGGAATAATCAGAGTAGTTGCTCTGAACTTGCAGAACCTCCCAGACAGCTAACAGTGACTAAGCAAAACATCATTCTACTGAAACTCAACCACACAAAGACCCAACCATGAGTGAGAAATGTGCAGGGTTCAGAGCAGGACAGCAGTGAATAGACCTAACCTTGGATCGCACTACTTTGGGATCACTGAAAAAAGTTGAGCCATCAATCTGAACAATGAAGGTAACAGAAGGATACAAAAGGATGGATATTCCCCCACTCCCAGAAGTATACAGAGTCTATTATTAATATAAAGTTCAAAGTCAAGCAGAATGAAGAAAAATGAACCAAAAAAAAAATTAGCCCAACCATAAAGAGCTACAACAGTGATAGGGAAGTTCAAGACACAAATACAGAAGATGACAATTCAAAATATCTACTTGCAAAGCCTCAAGGAAAAGATAGATTGGGCATAAACCCAATGGGAATTTCTAGGAGAGTTACCATTTTTTTTTTTTAAAGCAAAACAGATGATTTTAAAAACCAAAGGAGAGTAATAGAGGCAGGGGTGGAGGGAGAATGCAAAACAATGAGAGTTATGCAAGAGGCATAACTATGCACATACATAACATATGCAAGAAAGTTATAAAAATTTTGTTGAAAAAATTAACTCCTTGAAAATTAGAATTGTCCCAATGGAAGATAAAGATACCATAAGATATGAAAACTAATAAAACTGAAAGACTGAAAAGTGATACAGAATATGAAATATCCCATAGGGAAAATAAGTAACCTGAAAAATGAATGAAGAAAGATATTTTTTAAAATCCCTGGAATACCTCAAAGCCATGAATAGCAACAAAAAAGAGGTTAGAGATCATATTTCAAGAAATCATAAAAGAAAATTGCCCAAATATGTTAAAATAAGAGATCAAAGTAGACACAGAATTCATCAATAATTCTTCTCTTGAAAGAAACTTCAAAATCAAAACTCTCAGAAATGTCATAGTCAAAATCCAGAGCATTCAGGTGGAGAAAAAAAATATATTTCAAATAGCCAGACATAATTCAAGTATTGAGGACCAAAGTCGAGATCACATAAGATTTAGAAGTAAAAAATTTAAAGGAAAAGTTATCTTGGAATATGGTCTTACAGAAGACAAAAGATCTAAGCTTACAACTAAGAATAACCTACCCAAGAAAACAAAGTATAATAGTAAAAGGAAAGAAAGGGATCTTTAATGAAATAGTGATTACGTCTTCCTGATGAAAAGAACAGAACTGGGTAGAAATTGAATATTTAAATATAGGACTCAAGGGAAGGCTAAAAAAATAAACTCACTCATATGAGAAAACACAAAGGAACAAAGTTAAATTTTTTACATTATGTGGAGAGATGATGTATCCCCTCAGAACTATTTATCATCAGCAAAGGACTTAGGAGGATTCTAATCAGACAAGAGTATATAATTGTGATTCTAGTATGCTGGATAGTCTCTAAAGAACACTGGAAGTGTGGGGAAGAGAGGTGAACTAGAAGAGTAGGGAAGGGAGAAAAATGGGGGACATTATCTTACATAAATCAGAGAAGACAACTTAAAGTTTATACAAAGGAGAGATGAGTGCAGGCAAAGAATGAGTGTCTTATTCTCATTTGAACTGGTAAAAGGAAGAAAGAATATATAAACACACCAGAAATTCATCTTGCACAATGGGAAATAGGGAAAGGAGTTAAGAAATAAAAGGATAGGTAAATTAAAGATGAAAGTGGTCAGAAGCAAAAAGGATTCTTAAAAAGAGGACAGGGAAAAAAAGAAGAAAAATAGAATGAAATGGAAGAAAATACACAGTTCATAATCATAACCATGAATGTGAAAAGAGCAAATTCACCCCAAAGTGGAGGACATTAGCTTAGCTAAGTTTTTTCAACAAAGTTTTTATAACTTTCTTGCATATGTTATTTATGTTCAGAGACACTAATAATATGGTGTTTACAGGAAATATTTTGAAACAGAAATGTACACATAGAGTTAAAGTGATTGGTTGGAAAAGAATCTATTATGTTTCAACGGAAGTAAAAAAAAGCAAGGGTAGTAATCATTATCTCAGACAAAACAAAAGCAAAAAAACAGATATAATTAAAAGAGACAAATTATATTTTGCTAAAAGTAACAATAGATAATATCAATAATATACACATATGCAGTAAATGACATAACATCTAAATTCTCAAAAGGAAAAATTAAATAAGTTACAAAAAGAAATAAGATAGTGATATTGTGCTACATGGGGAGCTAAACTCCCTCTTCTTAGATTTAGATCATACTGTAATTATAAAATCAAATAAGAAAGAATAGAAAATAGAATTTTATAAATACTTGATATAATAGACTTTTGAATAGTAAACAGCACTAAAAAAAGGAGCATACCTATTTTTCACCTGTACATTACATCTTCACAAAATTGGCCAAATATTAAGGAATAAAATAAACAAATGCCGAAAAGCATAAATATGTTATGCAGTTAAAACTACAGCCAACAAAGTGCCTTTGAAGCAAAGCTTAAAAATTAATTGAAACTCAAATAATCCAATCCTAAAAATGAGTGGCTCAAAAATCATAGAAACAACAATTGCATTAAAAATAATAAAAATGATGCTTAATTATAAAAATTGATGGAATTTAGTTAAAGCAGTAATTAGGGGAAATCTATATCTCTAAATATTTACATGAATCAAAGAAAGAGCAGTGCAGTGAATTAAGCAATCAACTAAAAGAAAACAAAACTGTAAAGTCAAGAAATCAAAATTCCAATTAAGCATCAAAAGAAGAATCTTTAAAATTGAAGAAGAAATTAACAAAATTGAAAATAAAATTCATCTAATAAAGAAAACTGGGAATAATTCAATCAAATAAACTTTGTTTTATTTGATTTTATGAAACAAATTACTGATGTCAGAAGTGAGAGAAGTAAATTCATAATCACTGAAGAAGAGATAAAAGCAGTTATTAGAAGCTATTTCATATAATATTATATCAATAAAAATGTTCATCAAAATGAATGAAAACTTACAAAAATATAAATTGTCTAGCTTAAAAGAACATGAACTAGAATTTTAAAACAACTATCTTTAAAAAAAATTGAACAAGCCAAAATGAACTCTCAAGGGAAAACCATCTACAGGACCACATGAATATTAATGAAAAAAGTTTAAATAAAACACTAGAAAAGGAAAGTATAACAGTATATCACAAATATCATGTACTATGACCAGGAAAGCAAAGCTAGTTCGATATCAGAGAAATTATAAGCTTGATTGACTAGATTAATAACAAGATCAAAAGCAATCATATGATTATTTTAATTGATGCAAAAAAGTTTTGATAAAATATAATATCCATTCATATTTAAAAACACTAAAGAGCATAACAATAAATGGAGTTTTCTTTGAAATAATAAATATTTGTCTAAAACCCAAGAGAAAACATTATCTATAATGCAGATAGTTATAAAGCTTTTCTAATAAGATCAAAGGACTGAAACAAGGATATCCATAAAAATTACCATTATTATTCAATATATATTAGCTATAACATATAAGACAAGAAAATGAAATTGAAGGAATAATCAGAAGCAAAGAGGAAACAAAATGATCATTTTGTAGGTGATGCAATATTTTATTTTGAGAATCATCTAAAAAACTAATCAAAATCAGCTATAACTTCATCAAAGTTGCAGGAAAAAAAATAAATCGATCTAAAGAATCATTTTTCCTCTATATTACCTAAAGTGCTCAGTATAAAGGGGTAGGAAAAACTCTAGTTAAAATAACAATGAATAGTATAAAACACTTGGGAGTCAATCTGCTGATATACAGGAACTACATAAACAGAATTACAAACACTTGACACAAACAAAGACTGATCTATAGATATGAAGAAATATTAACTGCTTATGTGTAGACTGAACCAAAATAATAAAAATGGCAACTCTAACCTAATTTAATTATTCAGTATCATATCAATGAAACTACCAAAGTATTACTTTATAGAGGTAGAAAAATAATCTAGAGGAGGTAGGAACAAACATCAAATATATGAATAAAATGAAAAATTTTATGAAATGAAAAAAATTGGCAAGTAAGGGAGCCCAGCAATAACAGATCTCAAACTATGCTAGAAATTAATAATTATCGAAATGATTTGGTATTGGACAAGAAAGAGGTCAATCTATACAACAGATTAAGAGACAAGATGCAGAAATAAATGAACACAGTAATGTAGAGTTTGATAAGCCCAAAGATCTCAGTTATTAGAGTAAGAACTGCCTATTCAAGAGAAACTATAGGGAAAACATTCAGGCAGCTCACTACAGACCAGAACTTTATATTATATACCAAGAAAAACTTAAAATGGGTACAGAATTTAGATATAAAGGGTGATATCATAAGCACATTTAGTAATCATGGAAAACATTGTCACTTCAATGGATAGGGGAAGAGTTCATGACTAACAAAAAATAGAGAGGTTCCCAGGAGATAAACTAGATAGTTTTGTTTACATAAAATTAGAAAAATTTTTGAACAAATAAGACCAAGACAGATAAAAAATATTAGAAACAGGGAAGGAGGGGGATCCTTATAGCAAGTTTCTGATAAAGATTTCATTTCTAAGATATATAGGGAATGACTTAAATTTGTAAGTGTAAGAGCTATCCCCAAATTACACATAGTTAAAAGATATGGAAAGGTAATTTTCAGAGGAAAAAATTTAAGTTATCAACAACCATTTTAAAAAATTCTCTAAATCACTAACAATTAGGAAATGTAAATAAAAACAATTCTGAGATTGCACCTCATATCCATCAGATTGGCAAAGATAATCAAAAAAAGGAAAATGACAAATGTTAGAGATTTGGTATAACCGGGACACTAAGTCACTGCTCATAGACCTAGTCTAACCCTTCTATGCCCCACAAATTATTAAACTATCTAATACCCTTTGACCCTGTGAAATTGTTAAGTCAAAGCTCACTCCTTAGAGATGAAAAAAAAAGAAGAAAAAGACCCATATGTACAAAAAGGTGTCTAGTAGCACTTTTTGAGATGGTGAGAAATTGGACACTAAGGGGTATCATCAACTAGGAGATGGCTGAACAAGTTATAGTATATGAATGCAATGGATAGTATTGTGTTATAATAGTTGATAAAGGACATGGTGTCAAAAATTCTGTGCAGACTTGTTTGAACATTCAAAGTGACGTAAGAAGAAGCAGACCATTATTTGTATAGTAAAAGCATGATTGTAAAGATATCATCTTAGGAAAATGAAGGAATTCTAATCAATGCAATTAAAAAAATCCCAATTCTAAAGGATTTGTGATGAAACACCCTATGCATTTCCAGATAGAAAGATGATGGACACAGAGTACAGATTTTAACATATTTAATTCACTTTTTAAACTTTTATTTTTGGATATACATAACAAGGGAATGTGTTTTGCATGACTTTCTATGGATATTTTTGTTATGAATTTTATATTCCTAAGTTTCAGTTAGTAGGAAAGGGGGAGGTTTTTAGAACTAAAAATAGAGTTATTGAGGAGCTCTAAGAAAGGTTAAACATGGTATGTATACTTGAAAGTATTTATTGCATTGGATAGATCTCTAGCAAAGGTGATAGACAATCCAGAGACTGCAATTTATAGAAAATATCCTATGGGACAACAATCAGCTCAATAGGAGGTTAAAAATAGTTTTCCTTGATAGAAATTGCAATTTTGACAACAGATCATCAATTTTATTATTTACTGGAGCTACAATTATGTCATGTCAAAAGTGATGACAATATAATGGTAAAGGAACAAAGGAAAATATGTCTTTCTTGTGCTAATTATCTTATTTCAGTTAAGATTTTTTTTTTTGGGGGGGGGGGAATAGTTCACTCTTTTGGCTCCAGGGAGGATCTCAAATATTTCAAGAATGCACTACCTTCCGTTTTGTGCTCTTCTCTTCTGTGTGATCTCTCTCCAGCTTTCTCAGAAAAGAGAAGCAGTAACTTCCACTTAATGAGGAACATTCTGTCATACCTTATTCCAGAGATTCTGAATTCCAGTAAGTCATCATTCAAACCCAATTTCCTTTCTCCATCTCCCATGTCCCTCAACTTCTCACCCCAAAGTTCCAACCAAATGACACCAACTCCTTCCACTGTGCCCTCTCGAATGCCTATTCCATAAGCAACAGACTTCTTTTAAATCTGAATCTTTTCCTTTCCATTCCTTCCATCTTTTATCCATTGTAGACTCATTTCCCTCTCTGCTCACCTCCGACTCGAATCCTCATCTCCCTTTAAGACTTCTCAGATTTGTGTCTGGTAGAAATCTTAAACTCAACATGTCTAAAACTGAACTCATTATCTTTTCCTTTTTATTCTCACTGGCTTCTTTGCCATTGGAGGAATAATACACCCCATTCTCAGCACCACAAATTTTCTCAGATTCCCCCTTTCTCCTTGCCTGTTATGCTTTTCTTTTCACATATCTGTCTATTGGCTTCCTTGAAGGCTCAAATAAAATTCTATTATCTCTAGGAAGGATTTCCTAATCCTTCTTAACACTAGGACCTTTCCTCTTTTACTTATCTCCTAGTTTTTACATTATTTAGCTTGTTGTACATATCTGTTTGTTTATAGAAATTAAAATTAAAATTGAAGCTCTCTAAAAGCAGAGATTATCTTCCCTCTGCCTCCCCCCACCCTTTTTGTATTACCAATACATGGTTGGTTGACACATGGTAGGTACTTGAAAATTTATTGATTGCCCAACTGCCAAAAATGGAAAGAATTGGCAAGTGGAGTAAGCTGGAAGGTGGGATTAAGGATAATTCCAAAATTAAAAACATGGGAGACTAGAAGGATGGCAATCCCTTTATCAGAAATGGAAAATCTTAGAAAAGGGAAATTTTTGAAGAGAAATACAATGAACTCAGTTTTGAACATGCTGAGTTCTAAAGCTAACTCTAACATAATCTCTCTGGGTCCATTTTGTTGTCATGTAATTAATTGAGTGAAATAATTTCCAATTATTCCCTTCCTTTGCCCTTCATTTTATTGTGAAGTCTCCTTGCAGATAATGGGGAATTATTCTCTTCTAAGTTTTTTAATTGAGCAGGTTTGAGTTCAAAATATTTCTCATCAGAGCGTTCTTGTTTACTTATTTTCCAACCTTACTTATTGAATTAGGATTTGGTGTTGGAACAGGCTCTATTAATTTCTAGAAGAATATTAAACCCTTTTTATTCTCTGGTCTACATTCGTATACATCTGGAGTATAGTTAGTGAACATTGGATTTTTTCAAAGACTTCAAGAATGGTTCCAGTCAGCACTGCATGGGGGGCCACTGTCAGAGTGGTGATCTGTGCTGGGGCAGGATGTTCATTGCCTTCTGGCTTGTCAGCCTCAGGCCCCAAGCCCCAATCCGAGGGTCAGCTTCAATTTCCTAAAGTTACTTTTGTCTCCCTGAACAGCTTCAGGCTCTCGACTTTCCTAGCTTGCCTGAAGATCCTCCAAGCTGTTAATCTCTGTGAACTGCACTCTTGGGCAAGGGTTTTCTGTTTAGTTCCTTTCCATAGTGCTAGAAGGTTTCTGTCTATCTCCTTGTACAGACATGTATAGGCAAAAAGCACTTAACTACAATTTCCTCTAAAATGTCAATCATTTATTTGATTTATGGCTCTTTTTTTCACCTTTGAAGAAATAATTGTGTGAAATAATAATATACATAAAACAATATATAATATTTACATGTATATTATACATACACACATATATATGTTATATAATATTTGTATATATTATATACACACATTTATATATTATATAATATTTACACATACACACATATTATATAATATTTACATGTATATTCTATATACATATTTATATATATTATATAATATTTACATGTATATTATATACACATATTTACACACACACACATGCACACAGTGCCTCCTATGTGTCAGGCACTGGATTAAGTGTCCATATAAATTATATTTGAGTCAGTATCTATAAAAAATATTTATTATATCTGATTCTGAATTTGAACTCAGAGCCTCCTTACTCCGGGGCTGCTACTCTATTCTATTCTATCTATCAGTTGACTGCTTTGCTTCTGATTGTACCATTTTAAATAGTTCTATCTGATTATTTTTAAAATTATTTTTGTAAATTAAATTTTAAATTATTTTTTCAGAAACACGTTGACTATGCTTATTTTAGGGAAGCAACTATCCCTTGCTACCAAATGTATTAAACTCTGGCAGGGATGGGGGGGGCAAGGCACCCAGAAAAAAAAAAACAGTGCTCAAAAGTAGGAATTATTAATCCAGAGTACATAAATTTCTAAAATGTTTTGTTAGCTATTTCAATCAAACTGCTTTCTTTCTAATCCTTTGTATTTTCTTTTGTTCACTTAAAAACCTTAGAGGAGGGGGTCTGTAATGTTGTGGTTAGCTCTCTGGAGGTCTTGTACACTTGGCCCTCTACAGGGATCCATAACCTGCACCCGACTGCCAAAGGGGGTGCAATTTGTGACACACAAAAATGGCCACCAGTCCCTTTGTAAAATATTTGAAAATGTTGTTTGTGTATTTGTAAGTTTTGGAATCTAACTCAGTACATTCATCAATATTCAGAAGGCAAAATGATAATGTCTGTGTACCACCAACTCAAAGCTTAATATAGTAAGTACATATTGGCGTGAGCTACTTGTTTTTGGCAGTGAAGAATTTCAGGAAAAAGGAGGATTTCACTGCACTAGACCTGTTTCTAATAAGCATTTGTTTTCTTTCTTTAAACAAAGTTAAAGTACATTCTTTTCTGGGCTGTTCCTTGACAATTCTATAAAAAAGATGCTTCATGAATAGTAAACTTTATTTAAGGAAGTTACAACAGACCTATTTTTCATCCATGATGGCTAACCCCACTCTTGGTTTATATTTATCCATCTTTCACTGCCATCAGCATATCTCCAGGTAACTAGATACTTTAATATTAGCAGGTCACACAAACAAACAACAACCCTCACACACACACACACACACACACACACACACACACACACACACAATTACAAATGATCTCAAGATGATCTGGTTTAGTTGGGTCATACAGCTAGTTTTAGTTCTTCTTTCTAAGAATATGTGTGTGTGTGATGTGTATAAAACTCTCAGCAAAATTAATCAATGCAACAATTAAGTCTGAAAGTATACGAACCATTTTATATCACAGTTCTCAAACCTCTGCAGAGAAAAAGGTCAATTTTCTCATCTTCCAACCCTCAATTGAAACTTGGTCATTATTATTATCCAGAGGTAAGAATTGCTTTTGGTGTTTGTTTTTTGGTCCTTTTCATCTACATTGCTATAATCATCAAATCTATAGTTTCCCCTGGTTCTGCGAACTTCATTTTACATCAATTCTCTAAGTCTTCCGACACAAAGTCCTTCCTTTAAGATTCCATTATTTCCCCCATGGAACAGTACATTGCACAATTTCACTGGAACTTCAAGGACAATGGAGAGGCACATGCTGGGTATAAACAGACCTACTTTATTTTCATTGAGGACTCTCATGAAGATATCTGCCTGAGTAAGTACTAAAAATATCAAAAAAACCAAGAAGGACTCTAGCATTTTGAGAAGATCTTCCATAAAAGATGTAAAGGGGCAGCTAGGTGGTGCAATATATAGAGCACTAGCCCTGGACCTGAGTTCAAATCTAGTTTCATACACTTAACACTGCCTGGCTGTGGGACCCTGGACAACTCACTTAGCCTCAATTGCCTTAGCAAAACAAAACAAAACAAAACAAAAAGAAAAACAAAAACAAACAAAAAAAGGATGTAGAGAAGGATTTGGAGAATAATTGCACAGGAGAGGGTGTGGAAAGGTTGCAGTCTGTATTGGTACAGGAATAATCTATACAGTGAGAGCAGTGATCCAATGGAAGTATAAATATAACATGTTAGGAAGTTATTTTATCATCTATCTCGTATCTTCTCCACCTCAACAAACACGATACATTCAAAAGCTAAACAGAAAGTCTTTGAACTATCACTTATTAAGGATTTTTACATTGTAATCCACTCTGCCAACGTCTACTTGAGAGTTGTCTACCTCTCAAATTCAGTGAGAGGTGTGTGTTTGCTTTTTCACTTTCTAATTTTGAATGCACTTATAATTTGGCACTTTCCCTAGCAAATATTTCCCTCTAAATCCTCAATGAACTCTGTCAGTCTAGTGCTCTTATCCTCACAAAACACCTCTTTTATATGGGCTTATCATATAAATTTGCTTTTAATTGCCCTAATGGCCCTTTTCCTTACTTAGCTCAAAAGTTAAACTCTTCTGGTTATACTTAGTCAGTGCTTTTGCCAATTAACCTAAGGGTTAAAGTTTTTGCCTAGTTACTATATTAGTTGTTTGTTTTCTTTTGAAATTTTAATGACGTAAAATACAAAATCTTCCACCCTTCCAAAAGCACTCACATGTGTGTGTGTGTGTGAGCACACACACAAACACACACACACACACACATAGAATCTTCCATTAAAGTCCTAGGAAAACTTCTATATTTATAAAGGAAATCTATTCCAAGGGAATGCTAATGTGCACAATCATAAAAACAGATGATTGATAGGAATTGTTGACTTCGTTAATGACGAACACAACCTGATTTTTACTTAAAAATAAATATTTTGAAAATATTTCTGGAAAGAAGAAACATATTTAGAAATGTTTCATCACTGAAGGAGTATTATGAATACTAGGTACTATAAAATTAACCAGTGAATACGCCTGTAAATTACACTGGAAATTAAATAAATGCACTTTTTATCTAAGATAAGTCATAACGAGTAACTTTACAACTTGAACATTCATTACAATTCAATTCATTCTGTGGTCATTGTGGAAAGTGTATAAGAGTATCATTAATAATGGCACAAATGATAAGCACTGATGTGGTACAAGGCTTCTATCTTGGTTCTTAATCAATGGATTTCAATTCAAAACTATATTGAAAATTTCTAAAATACAGACTGGACTTATGGAGGTTTGGTGAAATCTATGTACTATTTCTGAAAATAATGGTTATAGAGTAAAATATACAAGATTAAAAAGGAAACATTATTATACTGAAATATAGTTATCAAAATAATACAAAAATAAGTTCATGGACTCTAGACTTAGAGTTCTTAGTGTAGTAGATAGGATGTTATAATTAGAACACATGTATTCTGACTTTAATCTTTTCCCCGAGTAATACATAATAGAAATAAAACATACTAAACTTAGCAAATTTAGTTTCTCATTTTTCATCATTATTTTACAAGTCAGCTCTAATATTTTATTGAAAACATACATTATAAATCTTCTAGTTTATATTAAATCTATGTCCTTGAAATTTTATTTCAAGGCGTTGATTTGGAAGAAATAGTAACACAGTTCATAACGTCCTCACTAAAGTGGATATGTGAAAAATATTATAAACGTTTTCATGAATTGCTAAATTGCTAAAGCATGCCTTCAATTTCATGATGGTATAAATGTTCTTGATAAAAATCAAAAGAAATTCCAAGGCCTTCAGATGGATATCAAATGAATAACCCATTCATTGATAGAAAAATAATCTCATGGTAGCAAAAATGATGATATCTGTATTAGCTGTTAAGCTGCAGTTCTGAAATTGATTCTTGATTCAAGGATAATGCACATAAAATTATATTTCCAACGAAAGAAAGTGTTTAAGCTATTAACTAATTTTAGCTTGGAGTTGTGACTTCAACTATGACATATTAAGTAAACGCCCTTTCTCCAAGGATTGCCAAAATAATCTCTTACTAAATCAAGAGGCTTAGTAGCTTAATAAAAAGGTTAATGTTAATTAAACTGATTAAAGAGTCCATTGCATTTCACTAGATAGGTTTAACAATTTCTCCCTCTACTTTAGATGGATTAATCATGTTAGATGAAAGTTTTCTTATACCATATTGCATCTTTCTAAGAAAAAGAAAAAAAACAATCTTTATGTTGTATATATTTCAGATATATTTTAAGAATACAAATTTCCAGATATATTTTAAGAATATAAACATAAGGTTGCTATGTAGCCACATCACAGAACATTGAGTTAACAATATCTAACAATGATAAGCTTTTCAAAGTGATTCTAACTCAACCCTTTAAACAAATAAGAAAAGCAGTGTCAGAGTGAGACTATACTAGCAATTAATCTACTGCCATCTACAGTAGGGCACATGTGACTACAACTGTATATTATCAGATTGTTTTTCTCTCCTAGAATGTAGAAAATTGGAAATTAATATTAAAGATTACATATTAAAGAAAAATATTTATTCAATAATTGTATTTTATTTCAATGGAATCAAAAAACAGACTTTGGGTAACAAAAAATATAGATTAGTCTGAAAGTTCTATCATAATTATAATTATTATAATATAATTACTAGTGAATGAAGTCCTTTAGTTCAGGAAAGAGTTTAAAATCTTTTTGTCACTTACAATGACCACATTTTAAAAATCACTGTTTATTAATTTTAAAGTTTTAATGGTGCCTTATTTTTATATCACCTCTGCTTTCCTATAGGGTCCCTTGCATTATCCATCCTTCCCCATTCCCCATTCCCAAATCTCACAAAGAAGTAGAAAAGGGAAAGGGAAGGATAGGAACAGTTCAGCAAAAATGGCCAACACATTAAGTGAGCCTAATGATTTTAAATATACACTTGGACTCCATTAAAGACTTGTTCTGATACTCATCATGGCATAGAGATGGCCCTGTTTCTCAAAGGATATACAGGCTGAGCACAAACTCTAGCAGATACTGCCAAACTGGAAAAAGCCTTACAACAAACCATGTATGCATGACCAGCTTTGCTAAAAGCAGCAGCCTCCAGGCCACAAAGTGGGCCATTTCAATGGTGATGGAGATTCTTTATTGTTTTATTTGTTTGTTTGTTTGTTTTTGTTACACAGTTTTATAAAGGTAACTGATACCTAGGAGAGAAGTCTCTTCCAGTTCTAGCTCTATAATCTTCTGACTTATCAAGAAACTTAATTGCTTGGGATATTATCAGGTTAAGAATTATTCTTATTTATATAGCCAGTATATACAAAAGTATGACTCAAATCTGTCTTCCTTACTTCAAGGCCATCTCTCCATCAGCCATTCCAAACTGTCTTCATATAGATTTTTGAAATATCTGATTTTTTTATCATTGGCACAAAAAGATATTTCATAATTTTATTTCAATTACTGGAAAGTAAGGGAAATGTACCTTCTCGAAATATGTAAAACATGTAAGTAATCTGAAGTTTTATTTGTGAATAAAGCACCTGGTGCTCATGACAATCTTTGTACAACTGGAAATTCAAGAGCACCTTGAAGTGTGCCTTCTTGAAAACTGCTGACAAAGCAATGCTCTGAATTGATGAAATGTTCACAGAGTTCATAAAAACTTTAGTTACACTTTAGTCTGTGTAAAAGAATTTCTGATTTTTAAAGATTTGAATTAAAATGCTGATGCAGAGCAACATTTATTTTAGGTAAGAAAAGAGATAAAGATAATTTCATGGCACAATAATTACTGGGTATAGAAATCTAGTCATGTAGGTAATCTGAAAAACAAAATTGCCAATAAATATTTTAACAATATAAATTAAAATGACAAAATGAAATACCAAGAAATATAAATAATAAATCATATTTATGCAGCTTCTAAATTCACAAAACCAAAAAAAAAGTTACAAAATTCTAAGATATCTGATAGTCACAAGCATACTCTATACATTTTTATTCATCACAGCTAGTAGTAGTCATCTAAACCTAGGCAATTTTAAGAGGAAACATTTTGCTAAACTGCCATTTTTGTTATGGTTGTATCTTTCTGGACATATGTGACTAATTTTCATTATTTTAAAAACCTTTGGTATTATTGCCATTTCTGGATATACTTCAATACTCTTCCCAATCTCTACCAGTCACCCATAGAGGCTCAGTAAACAATTTTTTGGTAGCAAGAAAATAAACAAAACCAAATTACATAGCATTTTTACCCATGGTCCCTTCCCAGTCACTTCTTAAATAAAAGGAAGGAGGTGAATTTCCTAATCTCATCTCTAGAGTCAAGATTACAGAATGAATTCAATAAACATTTATATGTGCCAGACACTGTGCTAAATCGTGGGGATACAAATAAAAAAAGAAATAATCCCCAGTCTCAAAGAACTTACAATTTAATGGGAAAAAGACAAAATACAAAATGAAACTGAAAAGAGATAGGAGATAGCAGAGGCTACCTGGCTCAGGGAGCAGGGCAGAAGGAATCTTTGTGGAATTGAAACCCAGCAGAGCCACAGATGGAAAGAGGAATCGACTAGAAGTTCAAATTCTGCCCTATATGATCGAAAGTTTGGAGAAGAGGAGAAAGGAGGCTGAGAGCTTTGGGAAGTTAGTGAATATCCAAAACTTAATCAATTATACAGAATTTGAACTTTTTTCTGATTCCAAGCCCAAGACTCTCTCCACTGTGACATCCAGGAGGGAAACTCACCTTGAGGAGTCCAAAGCTAGCCTCAAATACTTCCTAGTTGTAGACCCTGGGTGAATCACTAAACTCTGTTTGTCTAAGTTTTCTCATCTAGAGAAGGAAATGGCAAACTAGTATCTTTGCCAAGAAAACCCCAAATAGGGCCACAGAGAATAGAACACAATTAAAATGAAATCCCTTTCCTCCCTCATCTGCTTTATGTTCTTTTCTCTCTTTCCTCAGGTTCACCTTTTCCACAAACTCCACCACAACTAACTAGTGACCAATCCCAATGTCCTGGAAAAACTTCCACCCTGGAATCGCACTTTGTCTCTTCTAAAAGCCACAGATGTGTCTTTTCTATTTCCTTTGCATCTTACTTTACCAACGCCTTACCTCTAGTTCTAGAAAAATGAACCACTAACATGTAATCTCTGCCATTATTCCTGCATATCAGTCTATTCCCCTTACCATCTGTGTAATGTTTGGGACAAACTGACCCTCCTCAGCCATCACTCCCCCATGTATTTTTTGCAATTAAGAATGTAAGTTCCATGAGGCCAAGAGATTGTATCCCCAGAGCTTGGAGTATAACACACATTTAATAATTACTGCTTATTCATTTATTTTTGGTTTATATTTTTGTAGCCACTGCTTATAGTTTTCTCTGCTGTTTCCTTCACTTTGCATGACTTTATACAAGGTATCCAATGATTCTCTGATTCTATTTCTTAGAGAAAAATAGTATTCCATTATATTTATATAACATAATTTGTTCAATCATCCTCCCAACTTGTGGGTACCAATTTTTATTTTCAGTTTTATATTGCCACAAAAATTGGCCTTAGGATAATTTGGTGTCAATGGACCTTTTTATTTTCTGCATCTAATCTCCTTGGAGAAGTGTACCCAGTAGGATCTCTCAATCAATGGTTTTGAACAATTCAATTCTCCACATAAAATTCAAAATTATTTTCCTGAACAATGGAAAAATTCATAGCAACCTGTATACTGATTATTTTCTAGAGAAATTACACCAACTTGTCACTTTACAATGTACAAATTATTTTTTAAAAACAGCTGGAACACATCATAGCTTTTCCAACAGTATCATCTGTGTGCCTAAGCAAAGCCACTCAAAAATGACTAATTCCTTCTTCTGTCATCTTTGTCAATTTGTTGGCCATGAGACAAATTTTGACTTGTAATTATTGGAGTTTTAAAGAAATCTTTCATATAATTTTAATGCTTTACAATTCTTTCTAAAACTGTTCATACATATCTTTTGACATTTCTATTGAAGAGACTCATAGTCTCATAGATTTATGTTTCTACCTTTTACCTCAGATATCAGGAGTTGATATAGAGACACACACACATATATGTGCATATATATATACCCCTATATGTATATATATATATAATTTACACATATAATTATAGATATATATTTATGCATATATATATATATATATATATATATATATATATATATACACATACAAAATTTTTGGTGAAGCAAATGGGATTAAGTGACTTGCTCCTCAAGATCACATAGCTAGTAAGTAAGTGTTCAGTTTCTGAGTCCAGATATAAACTCAGATCTTCCTGAGGCCACTTATTATGTTCACGGTACCATCTACTGCATCTTGATCAGATATTGACAGATTTTTTACTCCTCTAATTATATTTCCTACATTTTAGCTGAATTAATTTAGTTTTGTAAAAATTTTTAAAAAACTACTTTTATATTGTAAGTTGTATTATTTTATGTTTTATTTTCCTCTAAACTTTGGTTAAAGATTCTCCTCCATGTCAACATTGTGGATATTATTTGTGATCTGATATCTTACAATTTTTACATATCCAAATAGAATTCATTGTGATATATGGTAAAAGGTATTAGTATGAATTCATTTCCTGCTAACTTGTTTTCTAGTTTTTCTAATCAGTTCTTATTAAAAAAAAAGTATTCTTCAACAAGGTATTTACATTATTGGGTTTACTGAATATGGAAAGACTGTTTATGCTTATCTGCTCACTGGATCTACCTTTTTATTAATAAACCAGACACAAATAGTTTTAATTAGGTTAATATTTTATGATACAAATTAGCAATTATCTACTTTTGATTCCTCTTTCTCCTGCTTATATTATTTCCCTTTAAATCTAAATCTTTGCTCCTTTAGATAAATTTCACTTTTTTTCTATTCCAGTAGGACAAGTTACCTATTATAGCACTGTGTCTATAATGTAATTTAGGTTGTATCATCACTTGAAATATATCAGCACACCAATCATGAGAAATCAGCATCTATTTTATTTCTGCAAAGTGTTTTAAAATTGCATTTGCAAAGGGCTTAATGTATTACTGTAAATTGATTCCCATATAATTTATGCATTTTACAGTTATTTAGAAAATGTTTTCTCTATCATTGTCCTCTAGGCTTTTCTAATTGTCATATATGAATAAGAACAACTTTGTACATTTATTTTGTAATATGTTATTCAATTGAATCTACTGTTTCTCAATTTCTTGCAGTTTCTCTGGAGATTTCTATGTAGAGCAATGATATGTAAACAGAGATGTTTTTGCACCTATCTGCAAAATGTAGAATGTGAAAAGAGATGACATATACTTTTTATCCCTGCATTGGGAAGATTTTTAGTCTTTTCTCAAATGTAAATAATGGTAGTCTTTTATTTCTTTTCTCAGTTGTTCCTGACCAATCTTGTCTTTATTTTTTTTTAACACTTTTTAAAAAATATTTATTCAAACTTTTTTTGAGTCCCTCTTATCTGTTTCCCTACCCACTGAGAAGGTAAGCAATTTGATATCTATATCTTTCTATCTACACCTATCTGAAATCATGTGAAATATATTTTCACATTGGCCATATCCCATACCCGCTCCAGTCCCCAAAGCAAGATAAAACAAAGAAAGAAAATGATACTTCAATTTGCACTCGGAATTCATCAGTTTTTTTTTTTTTTTTTTTTTTTCTGGAAGGAGATAGAATTTTTTCATCATGGATTGTTGTATTGACCAGAGTAGCTAAATCTTTCACAGTTGACCATCATTATAATATTGCTGTTGTGTACAATGTTCTGTTTCTAATCAATTCACTTTCTATCAGTTCATATGAGTCTTCCCTCTCATTTTTTATAGCACAATAGTACTCCATGACAATCATATGCCATTTATTTCATCATTCCCCAACTGATGCTGCAATTTCTCACTTTGCCATCAAAAAAAGTGTTGCTATATTTTTGTACATATGGGTTATTTTGCTTTTATCTTTTTGGTATACAGACCTAGTGGTATTGCTGGGTGAAAGGGTACACAGAGCTTTATAACCCTTCAGACATTGTTCCAAATTGTTCTTTGGAATGGTGGTTTTCACAACTCCACTAACAGTCCATTAGTGTACTTATTTTCCCTTATCTTTTCTTCCAGCACTTGCCACTTCTTGATAAACATAAGGTAGAACATTGCAGTTGTTTTAATGAGTATTTTTCTAATCAATACTGATTTAAATAATTTTCATATAAGTACAAATAGTTTTGATGTCTTCTTCTGAAATATGCCTGCTTGTTCATATTCCTTGACAAATTATCAATTGGTGAATGGCTTTCATTTTTATAATTTTGATTGTTCCTTATTTGAAAAAAAAGAGAATTATCAGAGAAATTTGCTATAATTATTTTTATATTATTTCATTGGCTATGCTATCTATTAGTAAAATTTAACTTCCCTGATTAACTCTTTCACTTTGTCTCAGATAGGGACTGCTATATCTATCTTTTTTTTTTTTTTTTAAACTTCAGTCAAAGACTAAGAGATTCTGTTCCATCTCCTTATTTTAATTCTTTCTGTTTCAAGTGTCTCTTGTAAACAACATATGCTGCTGAACGCTGGCTTCTAATTGATTTGGCCATTTATTTCTGTTTAATGGGGGAACTCATCCCATTAAATTATGACTACTGTGTATTTTTCTCTTTTGTCTTCTTCAATTTATCCTTTTTTTTATTCTGCTCCCTTCTCAAAAGTCTGTTTTGCTTCAGACCACTGCCTCCCTTTATCTATTTTCCCTTTTCATCATCCCATTCCCATTTCTCTTATCTTCTTCCCTTCCTATTAACCTTTTGGGTAAGATAGTGTGTTTATGTATGTGTGTGTATATAATATATATATAAATAAATATATAAAAACATACATATGTATGTTTTGAACCGATTCTGAGAAGATGAAGTTCAAATATTGCTTACCACTCTTCCCATTTCCCCTTCTATTGTAAAAACACTTCCTTACATTCCTTGTTTATGGGAAATAAGTTTCCTACTCTACCTCTCTCTTCCTCCTTCTCCCAATGCATCCCTTTCTTATTCCTTTATTTTTTTTTTTTTTGAGATATTCCAACTTACTCAAATCAGATCCATGCTCTCTGTCCATGTAGACTGCTTTTGACTGACCTAATATTATTTTTTAGGAATTACATATATTCTCTTCCTATAGAGAAATATGAATAGCTTAACTTCATTTAGTCTCATGATTTTTCATGTTTCTATTAAATCTTGTGGTTGAACATCAACTTTTTTATTTAGTTCTGGTCTTTTCATCATGAATGTTTGAAAATCCTTTATTTCATTATTTTTTTTTCTATGTTTTTTTCCCACTTCAAGTAATTAAACTGAGTCTTGCTGGGTAAATTATTCTTACTTATAATTCTAGTTCTCTTGCCTGCCAAAATAACATTTTGCAAGCTCTCTATTCCTTTGATATGGAAGCTGCTAAATCTTGTATGATCCTGTGTTCTCATGATAGTTTCATGATAGTTTTTTTTTTTTTTTTTGGCTGCTTGCCGTATTTTCTCCTTGATCTGGGATGTTAGGACTTTGACTATCATATTCTTGAAAAATAAATCATTCTGGGATCTCTATCAGAAGATGATTTCTGGAGTCTTTTAATTTACATCTTACTCTCTAGATTTAAGATATCAAGGCAGTTTTCCTTCATAATTTCTTGAAGTATACTGTCTAGTCTTTTTAAAAATCATGGCTTTTAAGTAATCAATAATTGTTAAATTACATATCTTTGGCCTTCCAGGTTAATTATTTTTCTAATGAGATATTTCATTACTTCTTATTTTCTTTCTTTCTTTTTCTTTTTTTCATTCTTATGATATTGTCTCATGGAGTCATTAGCTTCTTATTTTTAGTTATTTTCTCAGTTAGCTTCTGTATATTCTTTTCCATTTGGACAGTTCTTATTTTCAAGAAGTTCTTTTCTTCAGTGAAATTTTGTGCTTCCTTTTCCTTTTGACCTATTGCTATTTCTTAAGGAGTTATTTTCTTTGGTGAAATTGTGTTTCTTTTACAATCAGTGGATGCAATTTTGATTCCTCTTTTACCGAGCTGTTAAATCTCTTAATTTTCTTGCATTTTTTTCATTTTTTTACAATTGTTGCTTTACCAGTCTCATCTCATTCCTTAACTATAAGAAATTCTTGTTGAGTTACTCTTCAGTCAGTATTTTTCTTTGAGGCTTTGGTTATAACCATTTTTAAATTATTGAGGTTTTGATCTGTCTTCTGTGACACCACAGTAGCTTTTTATACTTTTTTTTTAAAGTTTTGTCTTTAAAAAATTCATCATTTATTCCATTCGATTTCTTGGCTTTGAACTTTGTTAAGGTCGGACTCTTCACCTAGGAATGGGAAGGCTCTGCTCCAACCTTCAGGCTTCTTCCTCCTGCTGTTTTCAAAGCTAGTGCTGAGGAGCTGCAAGTTTTCAGTGCTCCTGAGGTAATGTGATCCTGGGAAATGTTTGGTTCCTGCTCTCTGTTCTGCTTTTACCTGGGAAGAAGACCTGCTCTACAACAGCTACAAATACTGGCACTCCTCTTGGTGTTAGTTATGGCAAGGTCTCTTGGTCTCCTCTCTCTGCTTTGGAATGGTGACTAGAGGCCCTGCTCCCTTGAGAATCACAACAAGCACTCCTTTCCACCCTACAACTACAACCCAGAACTGCTAATGGGTAAAAGAGTTGCCCATCACACTAATTGCAACAAGTGCCAGCAGGGGGTCTCTTGGATTCTCTTTCTGACTAGTTGTCTGACCTTTTACCATCCCTGGGCTAAAAGCTCCCAAAGCTGCTGTCACCCCCAAGATCTGCTGTTGCCATCATGAGAACTGCACTGACTCCCATCCCAATATCATAAACCTCTTGCCCACCTCCTACACTGTCTTAGGTTGGAAGAAATGCCCCATGATGGCTTTTTGTTGGCTCTGTTGTTCCAAAATTCAATTTGAAGCATTATTTTAAAGCTGTTTGAAAAAAGAATGTTGGGAAAGTTTGGGCTACAATCTCTAATTCATCATCTGAAGTTTTTTTTTTTTTTTTTTTTTTTTAAATCAAGATCATTCCTATGATTTAATTGGGCTGAGGAACTCAGAAGTGAAAAAAACTTCATTTACCAAGGAAGAGCAGTATTTTTCATAATACTCTCTTGAGAACTGCCCAGAGTGCTATACCAGTAGCTGAGAATTGCCTAAAGTCACATATTATAATTTGTTTAACCATTTCCTGAGAGGACTTTTACCTTTGTTTCCAAATTATTATTATTATTTTTTACTACTTCTAAAAAAAGGTGCTGCTATGAATATTTTTTTATGTGTAGATGGGGATATATTCTATCAACTATCTCCTCAATATTCACTTAGGGAAATCTATGGTTATTTAAATGACCTGATAGTCACTGCTTCAAATGAAATATTTTGTAAAACACCTGACACAGTCCCCTGGCCCATAGTAGGTTTTATACAAATGCTTATTAATTTTTCTCCCATATCAAAATCTTGTTATTTTTCTGCTTGTGCTCTATGTTTTTAACTTCTTTGGACACTTGTTGGCTATGTGACTCTTTGTCAAATCACTTAATTCTGTTTATTTCAGTTTTTTCATCTGTAAAATGAACTACAATAGAAAATGGTAAATCACTTCTATATCTTTGCCAATCATGCAGAATAGGAAACAATTGGAAGGCCTGAACAACAATTAAGGACAAGTCATTTAACCTTTATCAATTTGCATTTCCTTCTACCTTACACATAAGTAGTTGTCTTGCTGTATATCTCTGGCCATTGGACCCAGAGGCTCTGGAGGGGAAAGTGAGGCAGATAACAATGTTCCCTCCCTGAAACCCAATTCGTTTGAGTGTCATGGTACTACCTCCTTAATGTCATGGTCCTCATGGAGAACCAAGGACAAATAACAAAAATAGCAGCAAGTCAAGCAACAAAAAGAATCAAGAAGGCAAAGGGAGCCTTCTAGTCTAGCTCTCCCAAGATGTGCTTCTAAGCATAATACTATGTCAAAAACCCTTTTAAAGAGGCATAACTACAAAAGGATGACCTAAGACATTTTTTGCTACTTCCAAAAACGGTGCTGCTATGAGTATTTTTCTGGGAATAGATGGGGATATATTCTATCATCTCTTCAATATTCAGTTAGGGAAATCTATGGTTAGGACCATAGAAAAGACCAAAAGAAAAATGGAAGGCTGAGAAAGGATGTACCACAAAAAGAGGGGAGGGAACAGAAGAATAGGGAAAAGATTTATCTCATATAAAAGAGCCATACAAGGGAAAAATTTTATAAGGGGAAAAGGTGGGTAAGTGGGTTTGGACCTCACTGTCATCTGAACTGGTTCAAATTTTGTTTTTTTTTTTGCTTCTGTCCATTGCCTTCCTTAATTTGGCCTCCCTTTTATCATCCTCCACTTTCTCTTATTTTTTCCCCTACCACTTCTCTGTTGGATGAGATAAATTTCTATTCCCAACTGAATGAGTGTATATATTCTTCCTTATTTGAACCAAATAAACAAATGTCACCATAAAATTAAAGATATAAATAGAATCTTAGAAAAGTTAGTTATGATAAAATGTTAAAAAAATTAATTCAGCAAAGATATTCGAGTAATTTGCCATTTCCTTTTAGCACATTTTACAGATGGAGGAAATGGAAACAAGGAGAGTTAAGTAATTTGCCCAGAGTCACATAGCTAGTATCTGAGGTCAGATTTGAACTCAGGAAGATGATGCTTCCTAAATCTATACCTTCATAGAAAAAAGCAGAAATGTTATTCATCTCTTTCAGACCATAATGAAATAAAAATTATGTTGAATAAAGAGCCCTGGAAGTACAAATTAAAAATTAATTGGAAACTAAATAATCCTAAAGAATGTAGAATTACATTACAAAGAATGCAGGATTAGAGAGGGGATAAGAGAATGTAGGTCACAAAACAAATCAAAGAAACAATCAGTAATTTCATTCAAGAGAATGACAACAAGACAACAAAATTAGTGGCATTGAAGCTAAAGCAACTCTTAGGAGAGAATTTATATTTCTAAAAGAATACATTAATAAAAGAGTAGATCAATGGATCATGCAACTGTGAATCGTAGAAAAAGAAAAAATTAGAAATCCTTAATTAATTACCACCACAATATAACTTCTGAAAATCAAAAAGGAGTTTTATAACATTTAAAATTAAAAAAAAAAAACATTGAACTAGTATAAAAAACTATGCAGTAATTTTGTTATATGTATATAGATAGATAGATAGATAGATAGATACACTTAAAGAATAATTAATCCCAATACTATATATATATATATATATATATATATATATATATATATATATATATGAAAAAAAATAAGAGCTACCAAATTATTTCTTATTAACACAAACATGGTTTTAATACCTAAACCAGGGAGAACAGAAACAGAGAGATCATTTTCCCTAATGAATAATGAAACAAAAATTTTAAATAAAGCATCAGAAATAATATTTCAGCAAAAATCACCAAAATCATACACTATAGTCAGGCTAGTTTTTTACTGTGAATTCAGAGCTGGTGTAGTATTAGGAAAACTATAAGCACAACTGCCCATACTATTAAAAAAGACAAAACAAAACAGAGTATATTAATAGATGCAAAAAAAAAAAAAAAGTTGTACTAAATACAACAAACATCCATTCTCATTAAGAACACTAGAAAGCACAGGAATGGCACTTCCCTTAAAATCCTAAATAATTTATATCATGGACTAAGAGCAAACATCTGTAATGTAGGTAAACTAGAAGTCTTTCCTGTAAGATCAGGGGTGAAGAAGGATGTCCATTAACACAATTATTAAGCAATACTGTGTTAGAAATATGAGCTATAACAACAAGAATAGGCAACAGAGAAAATACAAAATATCATTCTTTGTAAATGGATATGATAATACAGCTAGAGAATCAACAAGAAATTTAGCTGAAGCAATTAACTGTAGCAAAGTTATAAGATATAAAATAAGCCCACACAAACCATCAGCATGGCTACATACTCCCAACATAATCCAGCCAGAAGAAAGAGAAATCATATTCAAAGCATCTGCAGAAATATAAAATACTTGGGAGGCTACCTTCCAAGACATAAACAGGAATTTGTTCCCCACATAATTACAAAACATTTTTCACAAAATAAAAACAAATCTAAAACATTGAAGACATTATAAGTTGTTCATATGAAAGCCAAGTTAATATAGTTAGCACTTCCATGCCATGACTTTCCCCATCACAGTTTCAATATATCACAGGTCAGCATAAGAATTAAATGGGAATTTGGAAAGAATTTTGAGTAAGCCACAGATAATACATGAAGGCCAGCAGACAATACAGATATTATGAAAAAAACATTCAGCCCAAGCTTTATATTAAGATATTGTAAATACTCCACAAAAGAGAAGACCAAAATTTTCTATGTGGATTTTCCAGGTAATGGGGACACCATGCCCTTAAATCCCCACAACATGGAAAGGATGACTATTATTTTACTTATTCAATGCCACACAAATCAACTATTTTATAGAAGGGAAGAAGGAAATAACAAAATTTACGTGGAAGTACAAGAAGTCAAGAATAGCAAACAAATCAGTGAAAAAATTGAAGAATGGCAGCCTATCAGTACCAAAATTCCAACTATACAATAATATGATAATCATTAAAACAATATGGTACTGGATATAAGAGAGTGGTGGATCAAATGCACAGTAGTATATGACTACAGTAATCTAATATTTGATAAATCCAAAGCGCCAGCTTTTGGGAGCAAGAATTCACTATTTGACAGAAACTACTGGGGACACTGGAAAGCGGTTTGGCAGAAACTAGGTAGTGACCAATATCTCACACTATATGCCAAGATAAAATCAAAATGGGGTCCATGACACACATAAAACGTGATCTCATAAGCAAATTAGGGCAGCATGGAAAAAATACCTCGTAGGTCTTCAGATATGGGAAGATTCTATGAGTGAACAAGAGATAGTGAAGATTATGGGGAAGGGGATAAAATAGATTAACTTTGATTACATTACATTCAAAAGAGTTTGTACAAATGAAATAAATATAAACAAAATCAGATACAAAGCAGGAAACAAGGGGGTAAATTTACAGCAATTTTCTCTAATAAAGACCTCACTTTTTAAATATGTAAGTAACTGAGCCAAATTTACTGAGAAAATAAAGACAGAGAGCCATTCCTTAATAGATAAATGGTCAAAGGATATAACCCAGTTTTCAGAAGAAAGCAAAGCTATCTAATCAATTTTTAAAGTGTTATAAATCATTAAAAATTAGAGAACATCTTGGAAAGGTTATATAAACTGATGCAAAATAAAGGGAGGAAAACCAGAATACTAAACACAGCAACAATTACTATAACAACAATCCAACTATGAAGGGTTTGGCTTCTCTGATCAATACAATGATTCTTAACAATTTCAAGACTCGTGATGAAAAATGCTATCTAGCTACTGAGAAAACTGATGAACTCTGCCTACAGATTGAATCATTTTTTCCACTCCTTTTTTTTTCCAATATGGCTAATATCAAAAGTTTTGTAATAGTTCATGTGTATTAACACCTATCATACTGGTTGCCTTCTCAGAGTGCTAGGGGGCTAAAAGTGGAGCAAATATAGAATTGAATTTTATTTTTAAATGGATGCAAAAACTTTAAGAGAAAAAACAAAACGTCTTGAAGTATAGTCAAATCTTTTTTTTTTAACTAAAATCATTAACAACTTTAGTAGCTGTAAATATATGGACCCATATCATTTATACATAAGAACGTGTTGGGAACATATGCTTGATGCAGCAAGCAAAAACGGAAAATAAAATTACTGTTGTTTTCCATCATCGATCGCCGATCTGAAATTTGGCATTTTCATTATTTAAAATATTGAAAGAAGGGTTTAATCATAGAATGTAGTGGAACTCTTTCATTCTGGACAATGTTTTTAATGATGCCTTGAAGTCGAATTAACTTTTTGAGCCATCTATGAACTTATATAAAACCTTCACTACATTAAACCACAGAATTTGACAAACTGACATCTAGTTATCCCTCCCTCCCTCATTTGTATAATTTTGGAAATTAACCACTGAACTTGTTGTAAAATTTATTGTTCATCTCCATTAGGTTTTGATTTGGATTTAGACCAACATTCATTCCGATAAAATAATTTTGGATTTTGATTCAATGCATCAGATGTTTCTTCCAAGTTTATTTGATCTTCACATTTGATAAATATGCCATCTACATTTTATCTAAGTCATAAAAATGCAAAACAGCATATAGTCCACCACAGACCCCAACAGCGCACCATTGGAGATCCAAATTTCTCACTTAAGCATTGTTATAAATTGGAAACTCTTACTACAATCAACTACTCTACTAATTCTGAAATATAGCACATTCACAGGTTTATGGCAAGACATTTTTGTCAAATGCTTTGCTGCAATCTAAGCAGACTACTTACAACATTCTCCTTAACAATTCTTCTTGCAATAAAGGAAATTAGTTTAGTTATACATGACTATTCTAAAAGGTAGGTGTTTTGCTTTTTGTTTGTAGGTTTGTTTTTAGTGAATCTATTATCAATGATTTCTAAATGTTCCTTCATGATCTCTTAACTATGTTCTTGAACTTTAAGTAATTTTGGGTATTGACCTATAATCTATAGACCCCATTCTTTTTTGTTTGTTTGTTTGTTTTAGACTTGGGACATTTCCCATTTAATCCTAAAGTCCCTTATTTAATATATCCATGATGCGCCCAAGACTACAGATAAGCAATTATAACTTCCAAACTGTGATGTATTTGATATGATCCTTCATAGCATGAATTCAT
The DNA here is from genome assembly GCF_048593235.1 of Sminthopsis crassicaudata. Classification (NCBI taxonomy): domain Eukaryota; kingdom Metazoa; phylum Chordata; class Mammalia; order Dasyuromorphia; family Dasyuridae; genus Sminthopsis; species Sminthopsis crassicaudata. The sequence continues at coordinate 13,531,145 of NC_133622.1, forward strand.
AAAAAGCCATTACTATTTTTTAATGAGCAAATCCCTATTAACTACTTTAATTCTATCCTTTCTGATCCAAAGTTCATTCTCCTTGGCAGAAAAACAAACAGAAGTAAAATAAGGGCTCGATAGTTTTCCTCTTTGTATTATATATACGCTGTACTAATTACCCAATTGGTAGTCCTGGACCATCTTTAACGTTCCACTATTCTTGAACACAGCTTTTAAAAATTCTTGTGTTGCCCTAGCTTTTTTCAACACCACAATTCATGCTGACTCTTTCTTAATCTTGACATTGTTCTTAAAGGACCGTGCCACATTTTTTATTAATTTTCAGTTACCTACCTGCTTCCATCTTCCATAGGTCTTTAAACCTAAGTCAGCTAATGAGTTCCTTCTATATCTAGACAATTCCCCTTCCTCCTAAGATCATAAACTTAAAGTTCTAAGGGATTTTTGAGTCTATCTAAATTATGTTTTCATCCTACAGATGAAAAATATTGAGGTTCAGAGAGGTTATGTGGCTTGTATACAGAAAGTAAATAACAATAGTTAGGAATTGAACCCTGGAGCCATGATTCCAAAGTCATTGACCTTTCTATGGTCTGTGTTCAAGATGACTGTGTCTTTTTATCTTTAAGTTTTAATCCTTGAGATCTGACCTGGCCTGACTTTCCTCACTAGAAATTTAGTTCAGGGAGAAGTATCTGCTTTTTTCTTAACCCTCTGAAAAAAAGATATCCCCAAAAAACTAAGGTATAGAATAAAAAACGAAGGTGACAGTATATCTGTCTATTCTATCTCCTCTACAATGAATCAATTTTTCTGTATATATTTTAATCAATGAGATTCATTTATAGGAGATAAATTAACTCTTTCCATGGTTCTGGGGGTAAAGACGCTGAGTTGTTGGAACACCACGTCTATTCCAAAAGCCTGTACATTGCCATGCTTTATGATCATAATGTACTTGACTTCTGCCAGCCTTTTATAATGCTAGACTACCCCTACCCTCTTCAGTTTCAAAAGGAGTTGAATAAACAAAGAACAAAGAAGTGAGGCAAGTGAATTTGATTTTGCAAATAAAATTTCAGTGTAGACTTTGTGCAAATTATCCTCAGGAAGTTAATGAAGACCCAGAGAGAATAATGCAGAATAGGTAAATGCTCAGCAAGTATCTTTTAGATCCCAGACTCTCTGTGGTACCGAATATGGAAACAAATGGAACATACCAGATTATATGCCTTATCCATTTAGGATTATTATTACAAGCCAGTATTAAAGCTTCCTTAAGTCAGTGTCTCCCCTAAAAGATGTTTGCTAATTGATTCTCAGAGGGTAATTTATGTAATAGGATTATCAGTTTAACTATATAGCAAAATGTGAAAATGTGAACAGAATGCTAGCTAAGATCCAATTAATCAGAAACAGCGAAATCAACCAAGGTGACACAACAAAATAAATGTAATTTAGAAAAAAAAAATCAAATCAAATTACAATGAGCATTACTATACCAGAAATGAAGCTACTTTACTAAGTTTAAGTTGCTTTTCTTAAAGTTGTTAAATATTTAAAAGATCCTCAACATATTTGTTTCAAATGAAAAAAGTCAAAGCACTAACCATCTGAAAGACCTGTTGTTATTTATGTATAATTGTTGTACTGAAAATCTAAAAATATCAACTGCCTAAATTTTTATGTTCTGACATATAAAAATATAATAATTGAAACAATGGGAAAAAAAACAAGCGCTATTTATTACTTAAATACAAACTTTAAACATGATATAGACATTATATCAAGAAGTTCAAAAAGTTGCACATCAGATTTACAAAATGTCCCGTTCTGCCTTTTCGAATAAAACAATGCTAAAAAAATAAAATTCACAGAAAAGTAACATTTTTTAAGTAAAAACATTTATAAGTATCATCCAAAGTTATAAAAGTTTTTTTTTTTCACAAATTCTCTTCTCCACCCTAAGGTGCCTGTAAACAGTTTTTAAAAAAATGTTTATAGATTAAAGGAATGTCTATCACAGTTCACACAAACTTCCCTCACTGAAGCACAACAATGCTACACAGTAGTTTCATGCTTCCACAATCCAGTCCTAATATTGCCAGTGCCGTCTGTACCCAGCAGAGGTCCATCCTGGCCACTGTTTTTAAGTGGTCCATTTTGGATAGCCAGGTTTAGGCCATAGGACTTTTGTTGGCTTTCCAGCTCAACTACTATCGGCTTTCTTAATACCTCCTTTTTGTTACTGGTAGCAATGGATTTTTCGAAATTTCTGCTGCTTTTGGGAAGCGTGCTACAAGCATCGCTGCTGTCTTGCTGAGGCTGGTTATACTGCCTCTCACGGTAAGCTAAATAAGCTCTCCTACTCCTCGAATGTCCTTCATTATTGCCCGGTCGACTCTTGGGCAAACCATTCTGCACACTCCCTTCCACGCTGGTGGGGACATCATAGGCGTATTCTCTCAGGACCGTGAGTCTGCTGGCACGATGTCCCTTACTTCTGTTTTTATGATGTCGACTTGGGTGTCCATTTGTTCGAAACTGAACTTCTACTGGGGCCACGTGCATTTTAATATCATTGTCTACTGAATGTTCAGTTAGGCTATTATCAAGCTGAGGCACAGTATTCAGCGGAAGAGAATTGCTATGGCACTGGGCTGCAGCAGCTTGCAAGTTTGTCAGTTTACAGCCTTGTGAAGAATTTTTCAAACTTGATGCACTTTTATTTGTGCATGAAGACTCTGCACTGCTATTAGTACATTTAGGAGCTTCTCCATTCGTCCCAATAGAACTGGAGGGCTGGATGTTGACTTGCACCGAGTAGGCGCTCCTTCCAGGGCAACAAGTGGCAATCCAAGCAAGTCTAACGTCTTCTCTGTTAACACAATGATGCATCATGACAAAAGCACTGAGACTTAAGCAAGTGGCTCCAAAGAAACAACTAAAAACCAAGTCCAGAGGGTAATATAAAGCAACAGACAAGGCCCCCAAAATCCACAATGCGACATACAAAAGGAGAGTGAGACTGGCTCCCAAAAGCTGAGAATGAAAAGTGTGTTCATTTTCCAATGCTGATGTAGAAACCAATGACAATGACATTGAGTCCTGATGATTTACTTCTCCGTGTTCACTGGTTGCCAATCTTTGCTGTTCCTCAGCTGGCTCTTTTAGTTCAAATTTGCGTTCAGGGTGTCGTTTCAACTGAATAAATATGCTCAGAAAGTACATGCAGTTTATGAAAATGATAAAGCTGGCAGGTCCATAAAAGGCACCTATGCTGGGTTCCCAAGCCATCCAGCAACTAAAAAAGAAATAAAAATAAAACAAATCAAGATGGACATTCTCAGAAAGAACAAATTCCCACAAATTAGCATTAAAAGGGCTGAAACCTATATTAGTGTTTATGAAATCCTTCCAAAAAGTCACTTTGATTTACAGGGAATGCAAGCATCTGTTAGAAAATACTCACTATGGCGCATTCGGCCTACTGCCGTAATTCTTGATGTTAGCTGCCGCTGTTATTCCACACACGATGATAGGAATACCACCACCAATAAGGTAAAATCTGGAATAGGTAAGAAGGCATTAGTCATTCTTCTGATGCTCCTGAAGAGAGAATTTCCCAAGACACTGCAGTTCCTCAGCCTCTCACCTACTCTGGGCACCCACACTCGGTGGCTCCTCAACATGCCTGATTCTATTTCAGTTGAGAAATGTTATTCTCTTTAGAGTAATAAAAAGAAACTATCCCTAAAGCGCCATGGGAGCCATATTGCCATATGTATTTATGTGTAAACGGAGTATTATGACTCATTCCTTCTCCAATGTCGAAATAGTATCAGAAAACCAACTTATCTGGGGGCTAGTATAAGCAGATTGAAATAACTGGCAAAAGAATAGTCTACTTGGGTTTTAGGAATGAGTATAACTGATCAGGTTCTGCCACCTTGTGGACAAACAAGGTAGAATACTAACATGGAGAAATCTGATCCATTCTTCCTATTATTTCATATTATACTTGGAATTTGAATAAATGCTATTTTTGAGTCCACAGCAATTTTCCCGAATGAAATGGCACATTGATCAAGTTCTCCTCTCCAATTTAATTCCCACATTTGGTGGCGGGTGCCTCTCCAAATGAGTAATTTTGTACTCAAAGTGTCCGTGTAAGAAAAGAAAGAGAAAGTCCAAGCATAAATTTAATATCCAAGTGTATTTACTGAAGGGTTTTTACAAGTGATTAGGGCCTCAGCAAGGCCGGGGAGACAAGAAGCCACAAATTCCCATGTCTGTACCACATGTGAGTTTGGGGAGGGCAAAAGGGGGGATTACCAGCAACTCTAAGCATGGTGGCCTCCCTGTCTTTACCTCCCAACACCCTGCTGCAGGTTCATATCTGGCCTGTTACAATAGCTTCTTGATAAGTCTCTCCACTCCAGGTGAATCCTCTCCTAAGTCGTCAGAATGATCTTCTAAAAACACAGATCTGACAGTGTGGCTCTCTATCACCTCCTGGGTCAAACCTTCTGTTTGACTTAGAATGCCCTCCATAAGTGACCCTATATTTCTGTCTTCCCTCCTTCTCCTTGCATCTCGTGACATCGGCCTTCTTGCTGTTCCTCACCAAAGATGGTCCATGTCCTGACTGTGCATTTTTACTTCTCGTTCCCCTTGCCTAGAATTCTTGGCCTTCTCATCCTGGTCTACTGGCTTCCTTCAAGTCCCAGCTAAAAATCTCCCCTTTGACAGAAAATGCCATCTGCATCCAGAGAGAGAACTATGGAGACCCACTGGGGATCAAAGCACCTTTTTTGTTTGTTTTGCTTTTTCTTTCTCATGGTTTTTCCCTTTTGTTATGACAGATTTGGAAGTGCTTAAAACAACTGTACATTCATAACCTATATCAGATTGCTTGCTATCTTGGGGAGAGAGGAGGAAAGGGAAGGAAGAAGAAAAAATATGGAATACAAAGTTTTACAGAAATGAATGTTTAAAACTATTTACATGGAATCGAAAAAAAACTACTCAGAAATAAACAAAAAATCTCCCTTTGGAATTTCAGTATTAGTGCCTTCCTGTGAAGATTTATCTCCAGGTCATCCTGCACATACTTTGTATTCTATTCAGAAATGCTGCTCTATTGTCCTCCTCCTCATTAAACTAGGAGCCACTCCAGGGCAGGGACTCTTCTTGGTCTCTTGTACTCTTAGCACACCTCATGATACTTAATAAATGCTAGTAGATATGTCTTATTATACATAAGGTAGAGCAATAACAAGTTACCCAGGGATATATTAGGAAGATGAGAGTTAAATTTGTCGATTTTAAAAGTTTATTTATGGGGCAGCTAAGTGGTGCAGTGGATAGAGCACCAGCCTTGAATTCAGGAGGACCTGAGTTCAAATCTGGTCTCAGACACTTAACACTTCCTAGCTATGTGATCCTGGATAAGTCACTTAACCCTAGCCTCAAAAAAAAAAAAAAAGTTTATTTATACTTATATAGAAATGCCATTGGGAAAAAGTGGTTGAGACTCAATTTTAAAGACAAATTAAGGAAGGGAAAAAACAAACCTAATGCAACAAAACTTTAAAGTCTTAACAGTAGTTCAGGTAGCTAAAATATATAATGCTACAAGTCACATGTAATCCTGTTTGTTATAAACACACAGAAATCCCAGATGTTCTGATAAGGAATTTAGCCTATTCCCAAGCACTGGCTGGGAGTAGGGGCTAAAGTGAAAGAGAGAAGTGAAATCCAGCTCTCCACACTGACCACAGAAACTGCACCTCTACCACTATACACTTTTTATTTTATCAACTCCTCTAAGTTATAAATACAGAAATGTTATCTCTCTCTATCCTATTCTGCCATTCTTCCTTGACCCAAGAAGGATTAGACTATAAAAACAATACCAATGCCCAATTAAAATAGTTCGACCAAAGTTTTACTATCTCATCATGGATGGGCTTGATCTCAGATTCTTAAATGTGATGCCAGTATGTCACAAACTAAGCTGGAAATGCTTTTTAATTAATTGTCCCCATACTGCTTTACATAGCTGTCATCAAACCAATTTAATCAGGTAGTAAGAGTCTATATGCGAGCTATATTGATGGCTGCTAGATCAACCTATTTAAATTCAAGCAGTTGCATCTCTAGAATATTGGCCAGCATATGAGAAAAGCACTTGGCTAAAGGAAATCACAAAGACCATTTATTATTAAGGTAGAAAGGGGTAAGTCATCCTTTGTTCATTATTTATTTATTTATAGCTTGTTTTATGTTTGTTTGCATATTGTCTCTTCCATTAGCCTGGAGGAATGGCAGGAATATTTTGCCTCTTTTTGTATCTATTCTCAACATTTAGCAGTGTCTGGTACCTAGTGGGTGCTTCAAAAAAAATTGATTGATTGATGATTGAAAAACATTTATAAGTTTTCACATATACTGGATCTTCACTGTTTGCTACTAATACCACATAACTGCATATTTATAATCTTTAAATTATACAATAAATAGACTATAAGTCAAAACCTATTTTCTTTTAAACAGACATATTCAGGTTGAAACATAACAAGCTGGCTTATAAGTCATATAGCATAAAATTTTAAAATATTATTATAACTCATCATTACTATTCAAAATAATTAAAATGTTATTTGTAGCAAATAAATTTTTGAAAGAACGTTACCAAAATCTATTAAATGAAAGTTATCTGGTACCTGAGCATGGGCCTTGGTGGAGGTGGAGGCTCATCAGGATCCTGACATCTCTTAGCCTTTTTAGTGACTTGTTTATAGATATTTCTAGCTGTCACTCCCACCCATAATACTGTGGCAAGTGTAGAGTAATGGAGAATTATTCCAACCTGGAGGAATAAAGTTAAGAATAACCATGTCAGCCTTCAAAAATCATTTAAAATGTTACACTTTCAACAACAGTTCCTATTTATTGACAGCCTCATTTAATTCAGATAAGCAAGTGACTATAAACTTCAGCAACTGAAACATTAATAAAGTCAAGCTTGTTTTTCTAAGTCATTTCTAAGCTATTCGTTTATTCTATCTTTTTAAGTGTCTATGTGTGTGCACACATGTGCAGATCAAAAATGTTAAATAAATTTAAAGAATTAGCTTCAGAAAGAACAGCAAAAAATATTAACTTCTGATAATGAGCTACTAATTATCCTACACACACACAAAAAAAGTCAATCCTTTGATGTACTATAATAGTGCCTATTACACAAATATTTAATAAACTAAGTTGAGAATAGGTCAAAATACTAATGTCTTATAATATAGCTTTGTTCCAGGAGGTTAATTGCTAAAATTTGGTAATAGCATTCTCTTATAATGACAGGGTGCTAGATTATGTAATAATATGTTCTGTGTTCTGTAACTCAGATTTACCACTGGTTTCAGGATAGGCAAAAATTTCTGTGGGCTAAGAAGATTTTTTTTTAATGTACCTTCAAGTTTAAAATTTTATCTATGCTAGGAAAATTAGATTTAAAAAGTTAAAGTTTCCTTGAAGAATTACTTTGTCCTTGTTTTGTTTATTTCATAACTTCAGTTCTGATTATTTTAAGGAAAAATTTTTATATGTAAAGAAACCTCCCACTTCCAGAAGATGGCTAACTGATTTCAAACACATCAATTTTCTTCAACAAAAACTTGAGTAGTCTCTTCGTATTTGGGGAATTTTGCTGGCAGTAAGTAATAGAAATCTATGTACTAAAGTTTATTTTACAAAAATAATATTTATTTGTAAAAGTACAATTTCTAGTACTCTTGAAAAAAATGAATGTTTAAAAAAGTATTTTCATTTTTAAAAAAATTAGTCTCTACTTAGAATATTTTTGAATTTATTAGACTATCACATTGACTCCAGATGATGTGTAGAGTGCAATCTCAATTTACTCATACCAATAATGAGAACTACTCTTGTCTAAAGAAAATGAAGCAAAATTTCTTAAATTTAATACTAATTTATGTAAGCTTTATAAGAATATAGCCAACATAAAACATGCCATATATCCATATTGTTATTGAAAATAACATTAATATGGAACTACTCGGATAGTCATCTCCTTCCCTATAATTAAAATGAGGGAAAATTTTAAGATTTCAAAGTACTGAATATTTCCTATGACATTATAAAGGTTTTCAAGCAAATCTAAAGACTCAAAAACTTTTCTTGCTTAACTTCGATGTGCATCATATGGATTTGTTGTTCATTATGAAACAGTTATCAAAGTTGTTTGATAGCATGGTTCTTTAACATGATAATTAATTGTGTCACAAAGATTGAGAACTGAAAGACACTCGAAATGCAAAAGCATGTCAGTGTTACGATGATACAATAACTACTGCATGTTGAAAAAAAATCACTCTTAAAAGTTTGAAGAGACCTCAGAGATCACCTAGTTCAGGCCCTAATAGAATTTTCAATCTGTTTTACAACATCTTTGATAAATGGTGATCCAACTAACTACCTCCTAAGAGCATTTCATTTCACTTTCAAACAGCTCTAATTTTTCTAAAGAATTCAAACTCCTAACTTCTATGTATTGGGACTGATTTAGAACATTATTGATTACTCTGATAACCCTTCAAATCTTTGACAACAATGATCATGAATTACTTAATTCTTTTCTTCTTCAGGCTAAATATTTACAATTCTTTCAATTTCTTTTCTTTTTGAACATGGCATTCTCTTAAAATCCTAATTTACCTTTCCTGAACACATTCGAGGCTTGTCAAAGTGTTTCAAGTGAGATGTACAAAGAAGTAGTCTCACTACTTCGGATGGTGTGATCAACATATAGTACAGAAAAACTTATTCTGGATATTCAAATGGAATGAGCAAAGTTGAAAATCTAAGATAAGTCCTTTTTACTTTTCCTATAAGTCTAAGTATTTCCTTTTCCTTTAAGTAGGTACAAAAACATGGGAAAAGATGTGATTTATTGGAGATAAAACTACATTGGGAGTCAAGATAGATAACAGCCTCTTTCATTCTGTTTCTTCATCTGTGAAGAATATAATTATGTGTACAAAAAGGTTGTCATGAGGAATGCTCTATAAATTTTAAAGCACTGTGCAAGTGAATTATCATTGCTTTTATTACCATCATATTTACTATTCTAACAACTAGGTAAGATTTCAAGTAACTCTCTTGAACTATGTGGACCTCAATTTTTCCATCCACAAAACAAAGGGATTGGAATAGGTGGACTACCAATATTGCTCAAAGGCATGATCAAAACACAGGTGCCACAAAACTGGGGAACCAACACAATGGATAATAATTAAGACTTAAGAATGTCTTGACAAGGTGG